>NC_040900.2:1961798-2214298 GCF_900634795.4 Betta splendens | reverse complement strand
TGTGTTATATATAATATTACATTTGAAACCACTTTTGTTACTACATTACCTCTAGAGATATTTTGTTGATACAAACATTTTTATTCCTCTCCTTTACACCACTACGGTCTTTAATTCAGTTATTTTACTGTAGCTACCTCACTCTGCCTGACTCCACCCAGACCAGGAACTTTATCACTCACTAGCCACGCCCACTGACCCAGGCCACGCCCACTCTCTGATCCTCACTCTGCAATCATCAATCAGTTAACTCCAGTCACCTGAGCCCTCCCCTCTGCACAAACCCATCACACTCATGCAGTCCTAACTGGTTCCTCTGCTGTGCTTCATGCGATTGGAGAGAAATTTACCTTTGTTTGTTTTGTTTTTTAAAGACACACAATGTTGTTCATCCTGCTGCATGTTGAAGAGACTCGGGTAAGTCACGTACACCTTGTTTAACCAGGTGAGGGTTTTACCCTATGTGCTTAGGCATGTTAGCCCCGAGTTGCCTGACATGTAACCTCTGTGTGTTAGCTACGCATTATCTCACATGTAAGCTATGAGTTAGCCATGTTAGCCATGCGTTATCTGACATGTTAGCTTAGTTAGCCACGTTAGCCACGAGTTATCTGGCATGTAAGCTCTGTGTTAGCCGTGCGTTAGCTGACATTAAAGCTGTGTGTTGTGTTAGCCATCTTCCTCCCTCGTCACAGCCATACAGAGCGTTTCTTTTCCCTTTGTGTGTCGTGTCAAGACAAGTCATGATTGAGTCATGTCCTTTGAGTCATGCCGTATAGGTAGTGTAAAGTTATGATGGCGCTACATCATGTTCTAGAGTAGCCACGGTTAAAGTCCCGGTCCACAGTTTTGTCCTCCTGGGTCCTTGTTTTTCTACCATTAGTTCTGAAGGAGTGTTTTTTCATTGTTGTGTATTGATTTTGCTTTGTTTGTCCTAAGACCTTCATAGGCTCGGTCCGACATCCTGTGTGGCGTCACTGTTGTCACAGTTCTTTTTAAAATACACCTTGACACAGAGGGATGAGGGATGAGAGAGAAGATATTACATAATTCATGCCAAATGTGTTTATTGAATGAATTCACAGTACACAGTTAGAACAAATGAGCCGCTTTGCGTGTGAACTCGTACAACACCTTTGTTCCCACTGGCTGTGTCCAACATCCACAACTGACTGGGACTAGTGCTCCACTGTCTGTGTGCGTGAACGTTATATACAGAGGAGTAGATCGTGTTTAGACATTCACACATGAACCCACCGGGTGAGTGACATTCAGCTATGTGGACAATGCATATTTGTACAGTACAGACAGAAAACATCTACTGTAAAGGTAAAATAAAGCTATGAATATGGTGCTAAAGGTCATTTACTGTGATGAGCTCATCCTGTGTGTACACAGTCTGGAGGAGTGGTAAACCTTCTCAGCACGGGCTCCTCTTCCTCCTGTGATGGTGGTGGAATACCTTAGTGGGAGTGTTGCATCTCAGAAATAGAGATTGAGTCTAGATCAATATTCAGTCCAAGTAATACTCCTTCCACACATCTTGTTTTCTTCTCTCTCCCTGTGCTTGAACACTTTCCTCTTGCACAACGTTGGGCGTCTGCCTCAGGAGTGAGTGACATCTGCCCAGCCTTGTTGTTTCCTCTTCCGTGTCGTCTTTTTGCCTCACTCCATGCGAACCTGGTGCTCCGAGTCTGGTGCTATACGCGTCCAGGTTTGGACAGATATGCTATAAGGGCCACGACCACCCCCACGTACATCCCCGTTCCAATGGTGATGGAAAGAGCAGCCAGGAAGAGGGCTCTCCGGGAGCTCATCCCCGCTCGGGAGAAATCTCCCTTAGTGATGGCCTTGCCAGTCTGACAAAACAAAGCAGAGATTGAAATAAGCCCGTGTGTTACTCATCAGCACCGAGTGTATGAGTAGGTGTTAAGCTACAGTTAAAAGAGAGAAAACAAGAAATGCTCTCGGGGAGCCATTAGTTTCCATGGCAATTAGGTCATTATTCCTCTGACAGAGACGAATGTGTTGTTTGGGTGTTTTGGCCTCTGATCAAAAAGTGAGACTGGCCTTTATTTATCCTTCCGACACATTATTTTCTCTTCCGGTGCAATCGTGTCTGCAATTATAGTCCGAGCTGTGTCACAGCCACAAACGCGCTGCTTTGTTTGGGGTTGCAGGGCACAAAACGATGCTGACAGGAACCCTAAGCGTGCTCGCAGGTTATACAGCACAGCTACATCTCAATGTTAGCGTGTCCCGAGGTGAATTCAGACGACTGGCAAAACCTAAACCCGTGCAGTCGATCATCTGAAACAACTGCGAGGAGGGTCACGAGCCGCAAAATGGGCTGCGGCAGCACTTGTTTGGGTGCTTATGTGCACTGACCTTAACTCAAATGCAATGCAATCAGCGTTAATGACAGGCTGGAGGCCCTTTACCTTGTGAGAGTAGTAAAAGGCAACGATGCCCAAGGGCCAGAAGCAGCAGAGCATGGAGAAGATGGCCAGACCCAGGTAGTCCCGCGGCGGCAGGACCAGGAAGTTGTCCTCGCTCTCGCTGTCACTGGAGCTGTCACTCTGGAAGACAGAGAGGACCGTTACGCACGACGCGCTGTCGCCGCCATCGTCACTCAAACGTACGCAGTGAGACTGTGCTTTTTATGGAAGGGAAGCGGCAGGTGAGCGGCGATGCCCAGATCGACGTCGACATAATCAGAGTGGGGCCGACGTGCGAAGGCGGCGGCGGCGAGAACCGACAACCCGCCGTCGCGGCCGCCCTTGTCCCACAAGCGCCCGGGACAGGTTGTGCTCAGCCAGCCAGGGAGGATTTGGTGCCTCTGTCAACACCCATGAGCGGCCTGACAGATAACGCGGGATTAACGGATTGTTCCATCATGGCGAGGTGACAGGGGAAACAGCACGTAGACAGTGTCATTTATGTGCTAAATTGCTTCTGCTGCATGAGAGACCTCCACCAGCTCCTCACGCGGCGGCGGCTGCTCAACAGCTTCTCAAACTGTGTCAGGACCGGGGCCGCGGGGCCGAGGGGCCGCGGCCCCATGAACGATGAATCTGAGCGCCGCTGCCCTTTCACGAGGACGCGACCTCACGTCTGAGCCGCTCCACAAACCAAGTGGGTGTTTGTCTCAATCAAGGGCCCGTGTGGGGGGGGGCTTGATCCGCTGCTCTCGCTGCCTGTGGGGATCAATCAAGGCAGGACAAGGGAAGGCACGAGGCACAAATCAATACGGAACCGACCATTTTACAGATAATTAAAGAAACGAGGCGTTTGAACACCAAGCTTCCGCCTGTCGCTCTAACTCCATCTGCGTTTACCAGCACACGTCCTGCCGTTCCGGCAGCACCAGTGCTGTCGCTGAACTCTTTCCACCCCTGGCAGAGATTACGAAGCTGTCTGTCATCTGCTTCATGAACACCGCCCATGAGTGTGAGCTTCAAAACAGCAGCTGGTCAGAAGCACGTAATCTGACATCACATGAGCACCAGCAGCAGTAATCTCTTATCAGCGACGGTGCGTTCGGTGCCGCTCACACTGGATCCCGCTGCTTCGGACGCGCTCCCAGTCTGGGCCGGTGCCACGGTAACGGCTGGAGCAGCCCTCAGCGCGGCGGCGCCATTGTTGGCGTCCGCTCTGCAGAGACCCCTGCTCCCTGACACCCGGCGCCGCTGGCTCCACCCTCTCACTCATTCCCTCTCCCAGCAAACGTCTGCTGGCGCCGGTCCACAGCGGCCGCGTCCACGCACCGGAACCGGCGCCGCGTCAGTGCAGCCCTGCTAATGTCCTCAAAGCGAGGCGTTACTAATGCACTGATAGCAGCCGCGGCCGCGCCGCGCCGCCATCTGTCTGCCGGGCTGCGAGTGGCGATCATCAGCTGTTGGGGGTCATACGTCTTCACTGCCAGCTCACGGCGCTCGCTGTCCTGCAGGAGTCCCTGGATGAAATGAGATTTCCCCACTTCTGAGGAGACCGTGCTCCTCTGCCATCAAAACAGAACAATGGCCACGACAGATGAAACGAGATGTTTCATTTTCCTCGAATGCAATTATAAAACAAAAGCGTACAATTACCCTGCAAGATTTGAAAGACTCCAGTAAATTGTCAATTTAGATAATAGAGTGGATATGACCGTGAATCAGCCTGGCAGTCCATTAGAACGTAAATGAAATAATAAGCGTCTCTGCCGTATACGAGCCGTGACTCACTTTCTGCTGAGAGATGAGAGAACAGCTCATGTCACAACGCCTTTTATTTCATGACGGCGCCGTATTAATTACTCTGACGCTCTGACGTTTGTGTAGGTGTGTGAAACGTGCTCTGACCTCGTACTCCGGCGCCGGCTCGTCCTCCACCTCGTACGACACCGTCTGGATCTGCGCGTCCTTCGCGCCTTGCGTTCTGTCCGCGGCGTTTTCCACCGCGCCTCCGTCCAGATCCAGATCCGGGTCCTTGGTCTCGGTGAACGTGGTCTCGAAGCTCTCGCTCTTGGAGTCCTTGCTGTGCAGGCTCACGTCGTCCTTGTAGAGGATGAGGCTGGGTCCGTAGAAGGCCTCCACGGCCAGATGCAGCGAGGTCGCGTCCAGGACCTGCTGGCTCTTGGGCTCTTCGGCGCCGCCGTAGTAGCAGCCGAGGAGGTGGTCTCGGTACGGCCGGTTCTGGAGGTCCGGGTGGTCCTGGCGGTCGCTTCGGAGCGGGTCCCTGCCGGTCTTGTCGAGCAGAGGGTTCTGGAGCTCACTGAGGCTCTCCATGGTGACGGGTTCGGACGAACAGAGGCTCAGAGGATGGAGTCCAGGAGTTCGAAAGCTGGAGAAAGGTGGAGAATGGAACAATGACACCTTTAGCAAAGAGCAGCAGCACGAACGGCTGCAGCGTCCAGAGCGACGCAGGGTTCAGCGATTATGTGGAAAACGCGATTTCCTGTAGCCTCATAATCAGCATTCTGAGCCTTGGAATCCGTTGGACATCACAGATTCATGTACACGTGCAGAAGAAGCCGATTTGAGTCTGCTGAACTGAACAATATGATGACGTTGCTCCGGTCAAAAGCTGCGCCGAGACTTGGAATGAACCCTTCGTCTGATGCAGACGTACGATAATGAGCCTGTTGGTTTTGCATCGCTGGAAAGTGGCGAATGGAGCCACAGTCGTGGTTTTTGCTGAAGGCGTTAAAGTGCGAAACGAGGTAGAAAACACAAGGCGAAGGCAGCGAGTTTGTTTTTCACAGCGAGGAAGTTGATTCACGAGGTCTGAGGTGAGTGAGCTGCAACTAATGACACCACAGCGTTCCGTAATAACAGGAGCCATAAAACCGCTCCCCGCGTCGTCCCTCACGCACTGACGGGATCTTCGTGCAGCTGTGAAAACCTCTGGCCCCGTGACCTCACTGCAACTGACGAGCACGCGGAAACGCTGAAGCGTGTTGTTCTTCCTCAGATGCTGGTGCGCGTGAGCCAATCGTCCGATAACGAGGGATTCTCTCACTACATTCGACTGAATCCACATCCCACAGCGTGGAGGATGCACTTACCACGTGCGCGCGCGCTCAGACGGCACCGGATTGAACCATCACGACCGCTGATGATCTGTTTCTCATCGCTCGCCTTTTTCCCACTTTATCTCTTCCTACGTGCACATGTTCTGTGTCTCCGCACGCGGACGCGCTGTCCAAGAATAACCGCTCTGATGACATCACCGCGTTCTTGCCCGCACAAACCAGCGAACACTACACGAACACATGTCACGCACACCTTATTGCGCTTAAGAGCATGTTGGATTCCGCCTCTCGTGGCGTCTTACCTGTAGTGGGTTCGCTCAGCATCGTTCCTCGGCGCAACTGAGTCGATGGAGACGGACGGCGCCGGCTTTGTACTTTACATGGTCACAGCTGGGAGACGGCCGTCGCGACGCCGCCCCGGCTCGCTTCCGTTTACTGGGCCGTTACTGGGAGAGCGTGAGGGTGGACTTTGCCCTCGGAGCCCCGTCGCCCGTGGCACCGCCGCCGCGTCGAGCCGCTCGGGTTTTACGCACAGCGCCGCGCTGAGCTCGGGCTCCGAACCGAACCGGACTCCGGCTGAGTGCGTGGGTCGGTCCGCTGCCGCTCACCGAGCGGACATCTCAGCATCCAGACCCGCTCGCCTCGCGCGGGCGTCGTCTCTCGGACCCGCGGCTCGTGCGCTGGCTCGCGTTACGCGCCCCCAGCGGCGCTGCTTTGCGCTGTTGCATAATGCAATGCCTGCTTCCTCCGGAGACGGACGCTAAACACGCTCTCGATCGCTCCCACGTTGGCGACTTCGAAGATTTGTGCCTTTAAACAACAGTTATTACTTCCGCTCCGTAAATGTTTGCTGCGTTCCTTCCCACCGAGGAGGATTCTGTAGCAGAACCAGAACTTCAGCTCGCTTTTATACAGTAACGCGCTCCTTTCGGCTTCATAAAAGTCATAATTCCTCTTGTTCCCACACGACTTCCAGTTCAGCCAGGACTCGCCCCTGAGGTATAAATGTCTCTTTATTGGGTCCAAATATAGCTCAGGAATAATCCACTATTAAATTCATTGCACATTTACATTTGATTAATATTTTAGACAAATCCCATGCATTTATCATGAGCCTGCCAATTTGCTGATGCCTTTAACCCCGCTCTGCTAAGCCGCTTACGACTCCACGCCACAATTTGTCACTGCAAACACTGTTTACATAACATTAATGTACATGGAGATGGATGCCCACCGAAGCAAATGGGCGGCATAATAGATTATACACAGGAAATTAAACCCAATTTTCTTTGTTTCCAGTGGAGAATAATATTGTCGTACGGAGGCGTGTGATTTAGATTCATGTAAAACAAAGCTTGGCTGAGGAGAAAACTAAAAGACTGATATACAACTACTGAGTGCATATCTTATTCAGAAGGAGCACTCGCTTCCACAGGCTCATAAAAATGTCTGAAGTTAATAATGGCAGGCCTGGGCTCTGTCACTTTCATTGGGAGATGCATTAAGGCGCTGATGGACACTTTATGGGAGAAACATGGGGCTGCATTCAAAGACTGGGAGTCTCCAGCACAACGGCCTGGTGCGAACGTGCACGCAGCGACGGGGCACAACAGCCCTGTCATCAGTGACGGATGCCGCTGCCCCGGGAGATGAGGCCATTAGTGGGTGGAACCGCGTCATCGCTGGAAGATCCTGAATAACACACATGAACGTCTGTAGGAACCAGGTCCAGACATCCAGATGGAACATCCGGGCCAGAACCAGCATGAATGGAGCCACTGCTGGTTCATACTCTCTTCTGTAGATGGACTGTGAATATTTATGGTCCTCTCTGTGCCCCTTCCTTCTGCTCTATTTTCCACTCTATATTTAGACACAGTGTCACTTCACAGCGGATGCACTATTTGTTTAGGATGTTTTTCCTCAGAGTCCTGCAGTTTCATGAGACAAAGGTTATTTGGGGGGAATATTCAGGTGTGACGCTGTGACCACTCTGACACCAGGAACCTTCCCGGGCCTCATTAAGCAGCTGTAATCGTTTAAACACTTTGAGAATTAATGGGTGTAATCCGGTTGGCAGCGAAAGTATCAAACCCCTTCATTTGATGTGGCCGAGCCGGCTTGTGTCGAGTGGGAGGTTGGAGGATTTAAGCAGCTTTTCCCCCGTGGAAATGTGCGCTGCTTCCTGTTTGATTAAACACTTGAGTGAAACAGCCCACTGGTGAAAAACCCACACTATGAAATCACTGGATCCACACAAGTCCTCTTTTCTACCGTTCCTCTTCCATTTCTGTCGCCGTCTGCTGCTGGTTCTGGTCCCAGACATCAGGTGCTCACGAGCTGCTCATCTATTTTGCGAAGGAGGTCAGTCAGCAGAAAACAGTGGGACCTCGGGCCCTGCTGAGGCGAGAGCAGGTGCAGGAAGAGGCCGCGCGTGAGGAGGTTCTGGCAGCGGCCGGGACCGGACCGGACCGGACCTGTGCCGTCCACTCACCACCTGACTCAGTGCAGAGAGGCCGCGTCACAGCCGCCCTGCTGCGGCGACAACAGGGTGGATGCAGGCGGAGGCGCAGAGGAGGAGGCGCTGCAGCTGGTCGCCTTCAGCCGGTGGTTCCTCTGAACGGAGCAACTGGACCTTGTTTACCGTCAGACCTGATTTCAGAACCACACTATAATGAGAACCGACAGCAAAGCCAAGCAGTCGTTGAGGAAAAGGGAAAGGGGTTTATTGTTTTTAAGGAGATGAAAATGACTTTGACTCCTCTGGTGTGTTGTCATAATGAAAAACATAATAGTCGCTGAATGCCGACATTAGAAGCAGCAATTTCATTAAAGCGCTGGAAAGTTGCTCCCTGTGTGACTCCTTCAAGGTCCTTCCACAAATCTTACTCTGAATATTAACGGTTTGTGTCTGGAGTCCGGCCCGTTTGTGGGGAGTCCTCTGCAGTTACCTGACGCAAATGCACGGCGCATCAAATGATGCAGGAGCTCTCTGTCAGAGGAGCAGAGGTCCGAGTCTGTCGCTCCATGTTATCTGTGCTGAAGTCGGGGTCCGGAGCCGCACTGGTTAAAGTCATAACGCTGCGTCCGACCCGCGAGGAGACGTGAAGGAGGGCGGTGGGGAGTCGCTCATCTTCACAGATCACTGGCATCGGTACAGTAGCGGCCCGGTCCACTCCAGAGACGCCGCGTGCAGATTAATGGCGTCCTCCGTGGCCAGATTTAAAAACCCCCATTAATGGAACACCAATGATAATTTATTTGGACAGGCGAGCTGCTTCTCTGTGAATAATGAAGTGCCCTCAGGATCATTAATATGATGAATTCCTTCTAATGTAGTGACACTGTGCCAGTCGGCGCTGTAAGAAATGCTGTGTACATATTAGCATTATTGATTTGTGGACTGAAAAGCAGCCGTGATATGTGTGTCTCTTTAAAGGAAATAAAGATTTTCAGGAAAAGATTCCCCAGAGGATTATTACTGGAGCTAACGAGCAGCGCCGTTAATCCTCTGACTGCAGGTACGGAGCCTCAGCAGCGTTCAGTTTAATCCATCTCCTAAATCAAGACTTAACCATTAAATGTGTCCGACTGTGGCAGATGCCACAGGATCGGCTGCTGGGTTACAGCGCGTCTTTGTGCCCTAATCCTAATAAAGCTAATGCTAAACGGCCGCGGCGTCAGGCCCTCGGTGCCGTGAGCTCGGCCGCAGCCGCGTCCCCGTCCGTCGGAGGCTGAGCGGCTGCTGTGCAGGTTATAAATAGGTAATCGTTTAGGAGCCTCTGCAGGTTAACCAAAGCTGAGGGCGGGTGACTCATCCCTGTCTCTTTGCATCACATCCGCTACCTGCTGTTTGCGCCTAGCGACGCTCCCTCCAGTACAAGCAAACACGTCCTGCACCCGTGGAACCAGCCGCCACGGCCTGTGCAGCACGTTAGCACCTCCTGCATGCATGTTTGTGTGTGTCCAGCTCTTTTCATGATTTGACATCATTTGCATGCATTTCTCTGGCAGCAGACGCTTTAAAGCCCCACTTCACACCAGCAGCGTTGCACTGGTAAAGCCAGAGCTGGAGACACACATTTTAACAATCCTGCAGGTCAAAACAAAGCGACGTGGAGGGAGCGTCGGCATCAGGGCTTTAACAGCTGTCACATCAACTTACTCACCACTTTAAACAACATGGAAGCGGCTTCGTCTCGCACCAAGAGAATTTCATCAGCCCCCAGTGTTTTTATCAGCAGAGAAAATGACTATCTGCACATTACAGCTGATTATTTCCAGCACAAACTGAAATGCTGATGCAAAGATTGTAGTGGATACAGTCTTCGTCGCGTTCTGCTAAACTAATAGTTGTATTTAAGCTTGCATTATGCATGCGCTGCTTCGAGTCCACGCTCCCTGATGTTGACTTCAGGTGGGTTATTATGGTTTATATCTGCTTGTTCCCTGGTTAAAAAGGCTCTGTTCCGTTCACGCTGTCGCTGATGCAGCCGCTCGTCGCCGCTGGAGGTCCTGAGGTTCCTCTGCGTCCAAAGGTCAACGAGGACCGCTTGTTTTTATGTGCGCCGCTCTGCTCATCGTCTACAAACGCCTCTAATGGAGCCACAGGAGACGCGTGGCTCCGCCGTAAAGGACCGGTGTGGACATAATTGCAACGCGGCCGCTTCCTCCAGCGACGGCAGCCGCTCCACGGGACGCGCGTCGGCTCAGCCTTTTAAGTCGATCGATGCTCACGCGTGCGAGTCCTGGGAGACGACACATCAGGACCTCAGATGGATGAAGATGAATTTCCCGAGCTGCTCATTAAATGGCTGCTCATCTCCTCCTGCAGTGGTTTAATCGCCTGAACGGACCTGCAGCAGGAGCAGATGTGGCTGATGTGACCACACGGCCGGTTTTATGACCAACACATTCTCCCGCTCTGATGACAGTGGCTTGATTAACGAAGGGCCGCGACGGAGGCGATGAGCTCAACGCTGCATTTACCCACGACGCCGACTCTGCACCGCACTGGAACAGACCACGCTTTCTGTTGTCAGCCTCAATAATAGATGTCTGAATGCATAATTCATCTGAGTCAGTTTGAGGATTTCAGGTTTGGAGTTCAGGTCACGAGTCGTCACTGTTGTTGTCAGCTGTTCAGTCTCATCATCAACACATTTGACCACATGATGAGAGAAACGGGAATGAGTCCATGCACTCGATAGCAGCTTGTCCTCTCACCTACTGCAGCAGATTCAGCGTTGACCACAGTAACTGACCTCCAGGGTGCCGGACAGCAGCTTCACTGCTAGAATGTGCTTTTATTAGCATATTCATATTTTATTAAGCCGCTCGTTATGTGAAGGGAGGCTGCAGATTTAATCAGCTCTCTCCTAATGTCGTGTTTTTCGCTTTATGATTTTCTCAGTTGACCCTGAGTGTTTTTATGTTTGTGGCAGTAAACTGCCTCCTTGCGAACGCTAATGACATTCTAACGTTTTTAGCGATAGCTGGAAAACTCAAGGCCCTTCTACATCAATTCAAGGACTGCAGCCAAAACATGAAGGAGACGACTCGCAGGTATCGGAGGACAATAACGTCCGCTTCATGGATCACATCAGCAGCAACGATGTACGGAAATGTGCTCGTATCGTCTGTTTTATTGGTATTTCATGCAACAAATCTCAACTTTACCCCTTTAAAGGCTAAATTACCTCTTTTCAAACACTGGATTGAAGCATCCAGCGTAGAGACACTGAGCTCTGGACACTCTGCTGTCCATGGAGCCGGGCTGCTATCAGGCTAAAAATACAGGACTAATGGACCCAAATGAGTTTACTTAGATTAAACCTGCACTTCATCTCTGTGCATAATGTTCGTCTTAATCAGTGAGTGGAGCTGCCAACACAAGAACGCCCGGTGCTGCATGTGCTGGGAAGAGATTAGCTTGACTTGCCATTATGTAACGCGTATCGGCGTGACAAATAGAAGAGCTCCCTCCTACAAAGTGTGTGCTGTACTCTATATAAGGGATGATAGTTTCCTAAAATAGGTTGACAAAGTGACACCTAAGGTAACCATGGTTACCAAGAATGAGGAAGGAAGGAGGAGCGAGGTCTAAGATGTGCAGGAAACACGCGGGTTGTCTGGGTTAGTACAGCGGATCCTCCAGAGACGATACCGGTCTCTGTCTATATACACACATCAGATATGATATCACATGATGTGATGCCACTGTTTCAAGCGTGAACGTGAGACCTACCACAGTTTCTTGTGGACACACATTTTCTTTCTAGGTGTGGTTTTTATGTGAGCAGCCGCCATTTGCTTTGCTAGAACTGAATGAAACATTGGATTGTTAGTGAATGGAGTGGAGTTTTCTGTGTGACGTTCTGTGACCACTAGAGACAATAACAATAGCTGTGATGATGAAGCCTAATCCATAATTAGTCTGTTTCAGGCTTTCAGTGAATACGTGTGACCTCCTCGCCTTCAGTGGCGGCTACACTGATGTGCTCTGACTCTGGGCCACTTCTCTTCTGAGCAGCAGCAACACAGCTCACGCTGCTCGGGTCCAAGGTAACGCGTCCTACATATAGGCTGTGAGAAGCAAGTGAGAAGCAGCGCCTGCACATCCACAGCCTCAGCGTCCACGTGAACGGGCCGGGGTTGTGCATCAGGCACC
Organism: Betta splendens; assembly: GCF_900634795.4. NCBI lineage: Eukaryota > Metazoa > Chordata > Actinopteri > Anabantiformes > Osphronemidae > Betta > Betta splendens. Next base: position 2,202,113 of record NC_040900.2, on the reverse strand, counting down.
AGGTTTGAGGTTTTCTGACATTCCAGTGAAGAGGATCAGGTGATGTGATGCATAAATGAAGAGCTGTGGCTGCATGAGCCCCAACTGTCCACTCGCATTATGTGTGAGCCGCGGCGGGTCAGAAGTCAGCGCCGTTTGGACCCGGTGCCGCGTCCTCACGGGCGGCTCTGACTTCACCTCGCTGCAGTGATGTCACAGTGAGATGCAGGCCGATCGGGTCGACTCGGCTTTTAAATGTCAGGGAGACAGATTAGCAGCAGCGCCTTTTGTGAAGGAAGCGTGCGTCTGCAGGAGCGCCCGCAGCAGCGGCGCGTCAGATCACATTAATGTCAACGGTCGGCTGCTGCCTGTGGGACCCGCTCACGAGGGCGGAACCCGAGTTAACCTGCAGCCGTCGCACCATCAGCTGTTTCACTGCTCTTTATCAAGCACTCATTTTAGTTCTCCGTCCTGATCAATGAGCACTAAATGCATCAGCAGCTGCTGGATGTGGAGCTGAAACGTGCCGCTCCTTTCATCATTCAGCGCTTCCTGTGGATCTGACCTTCAGACAAACCCAAAAACATATGAGACCTGGAGAAAGTGACAGAACCCTCGCGCCGGCTGACCTTTGGGTGATTTATTGCTGCTGAGAAGTAACTCATACGAATGGGTTTGTTCTGTGCACACGTCGGCGCGTCCTCCGGGCCTTTCAGCTGAAGCTGCGCGTGGACAGGAAGCAGGCGAGCGTCCTGCTGGAGCTGAATGAGCCAATCATCATCAAACGTGTTGCATCGAAAACGGAGCACACACATTTATGACGCGCAGAAACCAAACTCACAGGAGCCGTTCGGGTTTAAGGCCGACGCCGTCAGAGAGCGTGATTGGCTCAGTGTTTCTCACCTTCGTGAGGAATTCTCAGTGGGGAGAAACCCACTCGCTTCCTCCCCCTCCTCCCCTCCTCCCCCCAGAGCGGCTCCTCTGCTTTGCCTCGCGTTCCTTGATCTCGGCAGCGTGTTGTTTCTGAGCCTTGTGCTGATTGCTCCAGCTCTGCAGCCTCTCCCCACTGTCCCTCTGTGTCTCCTCTGTGTTCTCCAGCCTACTTTCTTCCATCAGTGGGTTTGTTCTATAAGGTCCCACGTGGCCTTAAGTTCTCGGCATTGGGGAGAACTTTACATCAGACGCTGGCGGCCTCGTAACATAAATATGAACACAGTGCATTATTTCCTCGATTAAAGTGTTATAATTATGTATTATTTACAGTATTACTGTGCAATTACAATATTCAGAGCTGGTTTTCAGCTGAACTAAACAGACCTTCAGGCACAAAACATTTAATGGAAATCAAAGTTATTCTGACAGCAACAATTAACATAAATCTCCATAAATTAGCTAAACAACAATATTCTGCTGTTTCCTGTTTTTTCTTTCTTGATTTATTGAATGATTAGCAACTGCAGTGTTCCTCAGTATAAATGAAACCGAACTAAAGTCATTGCTGTTAAGTACACGTGTGGTAAACATGACATTGTCGAGCCGAGAAGCCACTTCCTGGATGTAAACCTCCTCAGATCAGGAAGCGATAAGAGCATTTAGTAGCAACTTTATATTGTGCTTCAGAGACACAGCTGAGCAATAATGTTCCTCTTTGCTGCCGCATCCTTGTTTCAGTCCTGCACCATCTAAGTTAATTAAAAAATGTGCTCCACAGTTTTCAAGCCAACCTCCCCCAAATTTCAGTAAAATACACGTCAGTCGTTGGCCTTGGCGACAGTTTCTCCCTCTTCACAGCGGTCCTTCGGCCATCATTAGAACTTAATGAACCTGGATAATAATCAGGGGATTTGGAGGAGTTGGGTTCGGCTGTGGCAGTACTGTATCCTGCAGGCTGTGTGTGTGTGTGTGTGTGTGTGTGTGTGTGTGTGTGTGTGGGCTGCTATTTGCGTCCCACACTCCGCTTTCAGGGGGACATAATGGAATGTTCCACATCTTCCTCTAATTAGTTTCGGAGTGTGTTCATTAGACTTAGCAGATTTCGTTAACTTATGGGGATCTCACAATGGCCCAATTCTCCCAAGTACACTGATGTCTGGGTGATAAATCATCTCTGTCTCCGCGCTGTAATTAGACTGACTTCTGCAGTGTCATGTTGCTTTCAGTCTATAGACAGCTGAGTTTCCCACTGTATCGCCCCGGTTTATCAGCCTACACGTGTATTTCACCCACCTTCAGGCTTTCGTGCACCGCAGTTAATTGTTACGTGTTTACGTCCTCTGCTGGGTTTGTAAATGGATTTTTAGATTTCTTACGTATCTATCTTTATAAGGACTGCTTTAACACAACATGCGTTGCTTCTCAAGCTTGTATTACAGCCTAAATGGAAAGAAAATGGATTTGGGACCTTGCCCTTCGAGTGGAACACACCTTACGTTCCCTCGTCACTTTCCTTCACCCAGACGCGATCTGGGGAATTATTCAGTATTAGTGTGTGTGGGGTCTGGCAGGCGTGAGCTATTACTCTCCTGCAGCTGGGAGTCACATTCAAATAGGAGCAAATTGGCTGTCACCTGGACTCAACATGGCCGCTGCGCCTCAGAGGAAAAAGTACAGAAGTGTAGAAGAGCTTCTCCATATTATCCAGTGTCAGGCAACAAGTCAATCTGGCTGCGAGAAATGAGGACGCGTGCTACAATATGAGCCTATAGCAGCGCTCAATCAATACAGCGATGCTTGTGTGAAATGGCTGCTGGCGTGAGTGTGAGCGGCGTGGAGGATTAGGTGCTCGGTTTGAATGTGCTCTGCTCCAGACAGACAGTTGCCCTCTCATTATAGACAGGCCAGCGTTAGCGTCGGAGCTGAACTCATTATCAGCAGCGAAGCCCAGGAGGCAGAGCAGACGGGCCGAGGCTCCCGACAACAGGGCAACACACGCCCAGCGCGGTACCTGCTCACACACCAATGCACCGCAGCCCGTTTCCATCACGCTTCTAATCCTTGAACTCAGATTTCCTCCATGAAACGCTGCTCAACATCAACTTGGGCAGAGTCACAGGAAGCAGCGCTGCTGCTCATGCAGTTGACAAATGGCTGGAGTTAATCACACAGACGCTAATTTGATCAGAACTGTAAGTCATAAATATGGGAGGCTGGAGAAATATTACAGGGCGACAGAGCCCCCTGGTGGTCGAAGAGAGTAATGCACGCATTACATAGATGCACTGTAGAATGTACAGTATTTATTAGAACAGTGAGCTGAACTGTGACAGAACCAAGATGGCACCCTGAATATTTACAGTACAACACACGTTACATTGACTCCTTTTCACAGTACAACAGTCAACCACACAATAGTAAAACACGGCTGCACAATAAAAATAGTATCAATATGATGCCGAAACACACTTACAAAGCTTAAATAAACCACCAACTGTACACGCGTACTGTACAGAGTCTCACTCATCGTCTGTGTAGTGTTTTTGAGGCAATAAATATTCATGGACGCGCTGAGATCATCGTGCGCATCGACGTTCACAGGCAACGATGCAGCAGAGCAACACGCGGCCGCCGCCGTTCCGTCACAAACACACAAACGCCTCGCGTTCGCTGCACACCTCACATTTTCTGTGTAACATAAATATATCGGCGTATTCACTGGTCAAGACAATGTGCTCTATCTAAAATACTGCACTCCTTCATTTGACACCGTTCACGTTTATGTGCGACAGGAAACTCCAGTTCAGCTGCTCCGAAGCTCCAAGTGTGGAACGCTCATTGCACTTTACATCTGAATGCATCTGCACAGGCCTCTTAGCATCAGCTGCTGTGGTACAGTACTGTAGTATACACTGTAGCTTCTTAATTACCAGACTCACTGTGACACTTTGCTTCATCTGATACTGAGTGACTGAGGCCTCATCATTCTGACAAACAACGTCTTTGCGGGCGCCTCAGTCAACGCTGAGCCGTGCTTCTGTGCGCCGCCACGTGGGGGCAGCAGCGCTCTCCCTGGAGGAGGCCAGGAGTCTAAGAGGAGGAGTCCTCCTCCACAGGGTGGAGAGCGTGCCTCCTCAGCAGCGTCTTCAGTTTCTCCACCTCCCACTCCGTTGCCTTCAGCTTCCTGCGTAGTGTTTCATTGGTCTTCTGGAGCTTCAGGTTGTCCTGAGGAACACGCAGAGCATTGGTGTGAGGCCATGTGACCATAAAGCCCTGAGTGGTCGCGAGAGCGGAGATCAAGACGGTCCCGACACTTACTGAATGCAGAGATTCATATGTGGGTTTGCCGTCGTCCCCCGACTCTCGGGGCTTGTGCACCACAGAGGCCCTGTTTTCCCATTTGGCACAGTGCCGCTGCTTCCTGTGGGGCAGCGGGCTGGGGCACGACGGCAGCGTGGGGGGGGCGGGCACCAGCAGAGCGGGCTGAAAGCGCGCGGCCTCGGGGGCGGCGGGGAACAGCTGGGCCCCCTCCGTCTGCGTGCCGCTGTGGACCTTCTGGGGCCTGGAGCGCGGAGCCACCGGGGAGTCCGGGCTCCAGTCATCTGGCGGGTACGGGAACGGACATTCCTCCGAACCTGGCAACAAGGCGGGTGTTAATCGTGATGTATTGCGCTTCTTAAAGGACACTATTTACAGCTGGTGACGATGATATAAAATGAGTCAGTTGAGATTTTCCAGAAACACCGTCATCTAAAACCACAAGCAAATGAAGCGTGAATGGAAATGTCATAGAACGCTACAAGCAAATGCTAATGCATATGCTAATGCTAGTTTTTAAATCTGTTCCATCTTCATAGAAGCAGAGTCACTCTTCATTAGGAAGCAGTGCAGCTGCACAGCTTCATTCCTCATTTACCTTATAATTAAATGTGTAGGTACCTGACGCTGAGTACAGACTCATCTGTTGAGCTGTGTTATTTGATGCTGCCCCCATGTTTAGATTAATAATGGACCATATGAAGTGCATCTGATCTGTGTGTAGTTTCTGGTGAGTGAGTGAGTGGGCAGCTTCACTTTTACTGTAAGTGAAACGGTTCCCAGCTGGAGGGGAACCACCCAGACACTTGACCCTGTGCACCCGCTGCTGCGTAGTTCTGTGGAACCCTGAGTTCTGGCTCTGAAGCCATCCTGGTTCTCTACTGATCTCGGCTCAGACGTGCTCGGGCACCAGGAGCCCCGCGTCCGGGCCCTGTGGGACCCCAAAGCCTGCCGTACCCAGTGCCACCGGCGTGGAGCTCGGCGTCGGGCTGTCGTTGGTCACTTTGGGGTTCTTCTTGCACTCGAACGCCACCTGGTCCTTGCACAGCTTGTGGCAGTTCATGCCGCAGTCTGAGTGACAGAGAAGAAGACGTCAGCGCAGGAACCGGCACCAGTGTCACTTCTACAGCCGCCGCTTTGAACGCGATCTGCTTTGCAGATGCAAGGCTCGATCTCTCGTTTTCATGCTTACTGTCAGGCAAACAAACGGTTCTCGGAGCCTTTGAGGGGCGGGGGAGGGGAGAAACTGTGGTTCTGACTGCAAACCTTCTCTTTTTTCATGTGCTGCAAGGTTCAGCTCACAATGTGCAACTCAGAAAACCACACTACACCTTCCTAAGATAGCTCCTCTACCTGCTCCCCACAACACAGTCTGTACATGTGTCTGCACTGAAACTGTTACGCTGCAGACGGGCCAAACATAGACTCGACGGGCTTCACTGGGTCAGTAACTGAACAGTACCTTTGCACCTGTAGCCCTGCTTGATGACGCCCCACAGCTGTCAGGACAGAGGCAGAAAACGACCAATTAAATCACATTTGCATATTGGTGCTAACGTTGACGAGTGAGTGAGTGAGTGAGTGAGTGAGTGAGTGAGTGAGTCTTACAAATCCTGAGCAGTTGTCACAGAAGGTGGGCTTCATGTAAGTGGTCTCCTGGAAGTTGTGGACGAAGCCCAGGCCCAGTTTGGAGCAGATGACGCTGGCGCGCATGAAGTAGGCCGTGATCTCGTCTCTGCTGACGAGGCCCTGCCTGGACAGACACACGGACACACGCACAGCTGATTAACGGAGCCACCACCGCTGTGAATCATAAATGAAGGGAGAAACAATGACGGGCGTTTTCCGTTAATACTTCAGCGGTTAATTATAACGCGGAGGCGCCTCCCACTCGTCTGACCCTCGCGTCCCACGCGGCCGCTTCGCTCTTATGTGAGAACAAGATTAGCCGAGGTGGTTTCGCATGTTTAGGTCTGAATCAGGAACCATGTGCTGATCTGTGGCTTGCGACCAGCGTGTTATCGCCGGCCGTCACTCACTGACTGCAGGGGTTATGGTGAGTTCTGCAGCTTCTCTGCGTTTCCTGTTGTCGTCACTACAAACACCACCTTTGCTTCCTCTGCCTCGAAGTCGCAGCCGCAGACTCACTTCTCTTTGTCCATGACACAGAAGGAAAAAGGGAAGCTGGCGGCGATCTTCTCGAAGTCCTCGTGGCAGATGAAGCCGTTCTCGTCGTGGTCGTAGTTCTTGAACACGGACTGTGGACGACAGGAGGGCGGCGGCGTGAACGCGTGCACATGGTGAAGAACATGAACGCACACTGAAAACAGCACTCACGTCCACCATCCTCTGCACGTGCTTGCTGATGGTGCGCGGGTCGGGCTTGGGGGCCACTCCTGACGCCCAGTCCACCACCACAGGGGGCCGGGAGGGAGTGGCTGGCTGCTGGAGCACAGGGGGAGTGGTTAAAACACGGCCCGTGCAGGCTGGAATGAAGGCTGCGGCGCCTTCGTTCAAACAGATCTGTGCTGTAAAACAAGTCTTCACGCGACCGAGGCGCCCGAACGCGCTGACCCACTTCTGTGAAGCAGCTCTGCAGCTGTGGACGGACTCGGTCTCAGGTAGAATTCTCAGATATGCGTGGATTATTGGAAGTTTAGTGAGGTTCTTTTCTAAAAATGTTTGAACTGATATATTTTAGGAATCACCCCCGTCTTGCTGAGTTTAGTGATTCGTGCCACTCCTGCGTTAACGCACAGAAAACTACAAACTAGCTGCTGGTAAAAGCTTCAGATTCGCAGGACGTGGCGCCCGTCCCGTCACTCACAGGCGCTTTGCAGTTCTTGGGCTCCCTGGCGTAGGACAGCTCGTAGATCTCATCCTCGGAGTAGTAGAGGTCCAGGACAGCTGAGGAGAGAGAGGGAGAGCGAGCGAGCGAGCGGGTCAGGACGTGGCGCGTGAACGGCGTGTTCTGATACGAGCCGCGTCGGGTCACAGGCCAACTATTATCTGCTCAGGCCCGGCTGCAGCGATGCTCGCAGATAACAACAATGCAGCAAACGGAACCCTCTCTCATTCACACTCGCCTCGTCACCCACACACTCATGGATCATAGACTCTCATCACACCCACGCGCGCGCAGACAATCCACATGCTGTAACGCGCTCATTTGCATCTGTGTTTGCGTCCGCGCAGCCACACGCCGCTTTGAGTGTTTTGTGAGGACGAGCGGTACCGTCAGCAAATGGACCAGGTCCTTGTTGGCGTCCAGCCGCGGCGGGACCTGCTGCAGCTGGATCAGCTCGCTGATGTGGCTGTAGAGGGCCTGCAGCTTCTGCACGTTGACCTTGTTCTCCTCCACGTAGTCCGACATGGCCTCGTTGACAGAGATCAGGTCCTTGAGGTGGACGCCCAGGATGGGGATCTTAAAGCCCGAGCACCGGTGGTACGCCTGCCTGTAGTTGTCGTAGTTTCTGCAGGACGACAGCAGGTCCGTCATCTCGTTCAGCACCTGGGGTGGACCAGGAGAGAGGTTCTGACCCCCTGCGGTGCAGGATGAATCCTCTGGATCTAGCAGGGCTGGGCTTTACCTTGGTGGCGTCGCTGGGGACGAGGGAGGTGGTGTCCTTCAGCCTGGAGATGGAGCTGTGACACAGGCCTCCCACCACCGCCATTAGTGTATTGTAGTTGTGCATAAGATGGAGACTCTGGTGGACACACACACGCACGCACACACACAATTAAGCTGGTTCCAGGTAGCCCTGGTTACATAACCAGCTGTTACATAAGCCACTTATGTTGTTGGCTGTTTCTTGCAGCGCTCTGATATCAGCCTCCTGTTTGGAAGTGCTGTTTCCCTCCCTTTTCACTTCTCTACTTCCTGCTGCCACTGGAGCATTACGGTGTGAAATTCGTTTCCACACCTGTGGGCTCGGAGGCTGCAGCAGCAAACTGTTGCATTACTGCTGCGGAGCCAGAGTACGAGCCTGTGGCCGGCAGGACGTGAGCAGCTCAGGGTCGTTGGGCCTTTAACGAGCAGCGACACGCGTCCTCCTCGGACCGGGTTCCGCTCGGTCGCCAGCGTGCGGTTCCTCAAGCTCCACTCATCATCCCTCGGTGAAAGTGCTGTCATTAGTGTGTGTGTGTGTGTGTGTGTGTGTGTGTGTGTGTGTGTGTGTGTGTGTGTGTGTGTGTGTGTGTGTGCATATGTGTGTGTGTGTGGTGGTGCGCGTGTGTGTTTGTGTGTGCGCGTGTGTGTGTGTCTGTGCGCATGTGTGTGTGTGCGCGTTTGTATGTGCGCGTGTGTGTGTGCACGTGTGTGTGTGCGCGTGCGTGGCAGCCGCTACCTGCGCCACATGGATGAACTTGGTGAAAACCTCAGCCCTCAGCTGGGCCGTGGGCCGACTCAGCACCATCAGCTGCACCCACTGGGAGATGCCGTTGCACAGGGCGATGGAACGCTCCATGGCGGGGATGTCCTTCATGCAGCAGCTGCGTATGTAGTTCTGGTAGTCCACGAACTGCAAGCGAGAGCAGAGCGGGGAGCGTGAGCCGCTGCACGGAAACTGCGAGGCATTCCCCGCGGGGAGGAAGTGCCAACGCGACCTACATGCGCCTGAACGCATCACTCACAGAGATTCTGCAGAAGGACTTGAACTCCAGGTAGGTGAGGTGCTCGGCCAGCTCGTCGGGCTCCAGGTGGTCGAAGAGAAGCGAGACCTTCCTCTTCTTGCTGCTGTTGGCTTTGATCTTCTGACTGGCCTTCCACGACCACTCCCGCTCGTTTCTGCCACAAAGCACCACGTCAGCGCGTGTTGTCGCCCAACAAACACGACCCCGACGCAGACGCTGCGGCCGCTGCATGTCGGATCTGCTTCTGAAACTACTTTAAAGGCCTCGAAGCTGCACGGTTCATAGTTCAAAGTGGGCATTTGCTGTTCGTGACTGATTTCAGTGCTTTCCGTGACTAAACAGGCGACAGAGAGTCATGACGGCCTCGTGTCTCAGCTGCCAGCTGGTCTCAGATTAACACTTACATCCATTTGGTCTCGAGGAGAGCGCAGAGATGCTCCTGTCCCTGCTCCCTGGTCAGCGCCCGGAACTGGTCCAAGCTGTCTGACAAGTTGTGGTGCAAGCGGAACTCTACCCAGAACTCCTGGATCCAGTGCCTGGTGGTCAGAAAGCACAGCGTGTGAACTATGCAGGGCGACAGCGCCGGCGTCGCGACCCGTCTGGTTCTGACCTGATGAAGAAGCAGATCCTCTGGCACTCGGCCGGCTGCTCGTTGTCCAGCGCTGCTCTGAATGTGAGAACTCTGGCTCAGGAATCAAGGCGGACTCAGGACAGGTACAGTGAGTAAAGAATCAGCATCCGGGCCCTTTGACTACAACCCTGTTCTTCTAAACCAGTCATTAATAAAAGCTATGGTAACCAAACTAAAAGACAAACAAATGACATTTGGTGACGTGGGAGGAGGCGACTGCATGAGGCAATTTGATGAGCATCGCTGAATGAATCACCGGCAAACAGAAGTTGAGCCAATGACGAAATAAAATACTGCACGCGCTTAGTTGCTTTGCTGCGGCTGATTGTTAGGACGGGTGCATGTTTCTAACAGTGACTCTGAGGACCATCGTTCACATCTGGTGGAGGATCGAGTGCTGCGCGTAACGAGGCTAACTGCGTCAGGAGCAGAAGACGGTGAACGGCCCCTGGTCCTCGTCTGATTGATCCTGGTGCTTCGGGCTCAGGACGAGGCGTTAAAAATAGCCCGGGGTCCATTCAGCGCCTCGCGCTGACGCGTGGACTGTTTGTATACAGAGAAGAGGACTCGTATGTGAAGCAGGAGCGGGAAGTGGCACCTGAAGCCCCAGGGCTGCTTCCTGGGCCGGCCGCTGCGGCGCCACCGCTGTTTCCTGAGTGGAAGTGTAAATTACAGGCCCTGCACTCGATCACAGGACGCAACCAGAAGAAAAAGGTGTTTCTTCCCCAGAGGCGTGAAATGGGCAAAAACGAAAGGAGTGGAGCGAACATTTAGAGACGCGAACGCAGGCTGGTCATGATCGCACACGTGAACCTCCTGACGCGTGACGACAGCTACACGTGAGCGGCCACGTTCCGATCGGATGCCACTGTTGGCCGAGTGCGCTCTGATCGCCTGTTGCTGTTGACAACCAGCGCTGGGAGCGCGCTCGGCCGCTCCACTGTGGGAACCATCTGGCCACGTCGCGCTGCCGGCGGAAGGATATAGAGCGGCGAGGCGGTCCAGCAGCTCGCTGGGGGCGATGAGGAGCCGGTGCATGGCCAGCGTGAGGTTCAGCAGGTGGCCGCTCCCGCACACGCGGCCGTCCGGGTCTGCAGGCGAGAGCAGAGTCAGGGAGGTCAGTTAAACAGGAAGCACTGGAACCCGAGGCCGAGCGCTGGAGGAGCGGCGCTGCGTTCGGACGTCCCCTTCCTCCGGCTGCTGCTGCGGCGTGCCGGCGCCGCTTCCTTTCTCCCCGCGTCTAACTCACTTCCTCCCTTTGTGACCAGACCACCTTTCCTCATGTGCCGTGTCGGCCTCAGCGCCACCAATGGCGTCTCGAGACCCACGGAGGAGAGGAAACTTGAGACGCGCGTCTCAAGCGTTCCAACCATGGGTTTGTCTCAGCGAAGCCCACTGAAATGACAGAACAGGCCGCTGCTTCTGTCGGATGTGAAACCACTGACGTGCAGTGAATAAGTGGCTGACATGAGGGGAAGACAATTTAATTGCAGCTTTGAAAATATTATTTATATCCTGTGGGGTATTTTAGGATATTTACATGTTCCTCCCTCCGACGACGCAGAATGAACACAGCGCAGTAAATGGGAGCAGTTGTCAGCCTGACTATTGTTACGCCACTACGCCGACACCATCAAGGACATCGGGCTCCGGACGACCCACTTTTAAACCGTATCACCTTGGAAATACCTTGGACGCCATGGCAACGTGTTTTCTAATCTTTGTTATCTGTAAGCAACTCAGCTCCAGCTGCAGCTGACTAATCCAGCCCTCACATCCTGCGCAGGGTGTGTTTGTGTTTGTAACACAAAGCCGCTACCAGCTAAACCCCGTCCACGTCCGTGACCTCAGCAGGCGAGGCAGCAATGAAGCAATGTCTGATATTCAGAATGGTAGTATTAATGTCAACATCTGCTCCTCGGCATTCACCGTAACGCTCACTTCTCTCAGCTCATCAACCTGAACCCAGTCCTGCTTCACAATTTGACTTTGCAAACACACAACAGGAAGCCAAGACTCTCCATCGGGCAAACAATTGCTCCATCCTTTTTTTTCACAACTTTCAAACCACTAACCCTCCGAGCGCAGGAGGAAATCCCGTTTAGGACGGTCTCTTAGTGGGAAATTAGGAAAGCTGCTACACGGGAACTGCGCACACGGCGATAAAAGGAGACAGGACGCGCTTTTGAACGTAGCTCAGACGTTCATGTTTTCATGTTTTGACAGAGCTGGAGCTCTGAGGAATCCAAGTTGGACACAAGACAGTGGTTTTGTTTCTGGGTCTCAATAAAACACTACGTCCAACGCAACAGGTTTGTAGTTTAACCTAGAACCTAGGTCGGTTAAGTCTAATTATACAGTAGCTAATGTTTAGCTCTACGCTGTGAATGAATAATAAAGGTTCAAACTGTCAAATTGAAGCCACGGTGTGTGTTTCCCACTGAACAACCTGCAGTGCAGAGATGTCCCCTTCTACAGGTCTCTGAGTGAGGCCCTGTTATTTATCTCAGCTTCATAAAATACGTGGAGAGGCAGAGGCTGAAGGGAACCGAGGTGGAGCATCAGACGTGAGCGGCCCGATTAGACCAGAACCGTGGGCACACGTGACCCGCCTCTGTGACGGCGAGAGGCGCTGCCCGCGCTGCGCAGTCCAGAGAGTGATGATGTCATCACCTATTGATCCACACATCAGTGCTCTGCGTTTCAAAGGCTGGCCGCTGTTCTGGGATCTGACCTTTGGGCTCAGCCCGGCGTGACGCTGCCTGCCGCCAGGTAAACCTTCAAACAGCCCTCGCACGCGCTCTGAAGCGCCGGCGCCGCTGGGCTTCGGCCGCTGGGCTGCGATGTGAGGCCAGGAGGCGCTGGACTGCCCTTCGCTTTACGAGCGAAGTGAGGCGTAACAAGTGCCATGATGGACGTGTGTGTGTGTGTGTGTGTGTGTGTGTGTGTGTGTGTGTGTGTGTGTGTGTGTGTGTGTGTGTGTGCGTGTACATCCTCACGTTTCTCACACAAATAACATAAAGAGGAAGTGTTGAACGCCGTATGACGCCGCTGCAGGGATCCTTCCCTCTGCTGATTAATTCTGTTTCCTCAGTGAATCTGAAATGAACAGTTGCCCGTCATTACAGCCCAGATCCACCTCTCTGCAGATAAATGCAGTTATGGGATGTCATTTTATGTGCAGTCCATTGTAACACCTCTCCATTGCTCTTGCTCCATTTGTGTAACCAGGCAACAGCAATTTGAAAGCTTGTCTCTTTAGAGACACAATCACCATAACTCAGAGAGCACTCCAGACAACTTGATGAAGCCAGTGATCTTTGCTTGATGGATCCAAGTGTGGCCTCCTCCATCACTGTTCTGCTTATTTTAAAAAGCTTCTATTAATATTATGTCCAGCAATATTAAAATGAAGCTAGTGACGCACCGTTACGGTGGCAGACGATCACAGTAACAATATCCAATGTTGTTTCCCCAAACATATAAATTATACAAAGCATAATAGCAACGAGACAAAATCCTATAGAAAAGCGAATGAATCAATTTTACTCTCAAATCAAAAGCAGGGTCGCGTTTCGTCCAAGTGTGCGAAAAATGTACAAATTCCAGGAAAGCGGTGATGAAAACAGAGCCTGCAGTGCCTTCGTGCCCAGGCTTGTTGGTCACAGCTACAAACCAGCAACAGCCCTCCTGGTAAATGTCAGTGGGGAAGTGCCGTGTTCCTCCTGCACAGCAGCGCTCTGAGTCCAGGTCGCCGTTAGATCAGCCGCAGGTACTCACCGAACGCCTGCAGGCACGTCTGGATCAGCTCCTCCCAGCTCGCCCCCTTCGTCAGGGGCCCCAGAGGCATGGCCGCTTTACCCGGGGCAGCTTGGGCCGGCCCGGGTTTGTGGAACCTGTGAGGGCGACCCGGTGGAGAGACTCTGGACCTGCAGCCTGGAGTCGCCCTCCTTAAGACACAGCGACACAGTGGGGGGGGGGGGAGTGGATAATGAAAGTTTGTTCCTGTGTTTGGATCTGACGCTTTGCGGTATCGGCACAGCGCGTGTTTCAAACCCCGAATCGTAAAAAATCATTGGTTATAGAACGCATCGAACATTTCTTGGGATTCTAAGAAGTAAAGACGCCGTGGGTTGAATTCATGAATCTGGGATTTTCTATTCATTGTTCTCATTTCCTTCCTTTAACCCGGGGAAACAACGGTTCGGTGCGGACAAGTTTAAACTGGTAAACAGCAGAAACACCATTTTACATGTACGCAATTTGGGCGACAGCGAGAACGGGCCAGTTTAAACCCCATAATAACCTGTGGCGCCTTCGTGCGTAAAGTAGCTGAATACCAGTGATTCACGCTCACGCAGCGCTTTGAAGCGGATTGAGACACACCTTTTTCTGGTCGTACGAAACGGACTCTAACAAGTGAAATAATCCCATTGCCGCTAAACCAGAACTCCCATTTAGCCCCAAAGCGCCGCCGGAACTCCCCAGTATGGACACAACATTATGTGACTTACGCATCGTCCTTTCCCTTCTCGTCCGCCGCTATACTTTCGCTTTGGCCGCTCTCCTTTGACTGGCACCCCATGGCGAGGTACTGGGCGACGAGCGGCTCCACGAGGCTGTCCATCTGCGTCCTCCTCGGTGGGAGCATCACATCGCTGTGCTGGGCTCGGTGCGCCTCCACGGGCTCCGCAGCATTGTGCTGACTAGTCAATGAACGTTACACAATTAAGATTCACCCAGCTCGTCTGTGAGTGGGCGGCCGCGCCGCCGGGCTTGTCACTCACGCAGTGTGGGCACTGAACTTCGCCAGTCGCTGCTGCCGCTTGCGTCAAAAGTCGTGTTCCTGCATGACTTTATCTGACAACTTCAATCAGAGGATCTCTTTGGCCTGTCGGATCATACGTAATTACTAATAAACTATTACATTTTACAGTCACTTGGCTGTATTAAATTTAATACTGACTAATTTCATCCACATCAAATTATATCAGTTCATTTTTTTATTTGAACAGGAGGACGCCAGTGTGCGTGTCTCCCCAGGGGGTCCCTGACGACATTTGGAAACTATGTGAGATGTGATTTTTTTAAACTCCTTTGTTTGTTCAGTGTGCAGCACAGGAAAGGGTGGGCCTTCCTTTAAAGATGGAAGAGGCTGCAGCTTCCATTAGGGCTTACAGTGAACGCTAAAGGTGTAGGTGGTCCAGAGAAGAGGTTTCCTGTCTAGTTTTATCACTCTGGGAACAACTGTGGGATGAGGTAGACTGCCTCATGTAAGACCACATGCCAGTAAAAACAACAAGTGGTTAGCGTCAGGTTTTTAAACACAAAAATATAATTGTACGTCACAAAACAATGTAAATCTCAGTGTTGATTAACTTAAACCATTTACAGTATTGTTTTTATCTTTGTGTGTTCAGGGCCTTTTTTACTTTCATTGCTCATAGGAGAAAACTGGCATCACCCTGAAAAGAAGAAATAGAAGTAATACTCAGTCTGCGCAACACAATCGATGTAAATGTTAATTATTTATTTTATTTGACCATTAATTTTCCTTGCCTGCGGATGTTTACTCTTGTTCACGCACCTGAACATCCTCTTTTTGACTGTTTTAGTTTTAGTTCATGTTTTTCATTGAGTGATGTCATGAGTACCTGTGTATTAGCAGCTGGTTGCTAATGATAAGCATATCCTCTTTACACCCTTTCCATGAGTCAGCCGTGCCTGAAGCCTGCCACCATGTGGCTAAAGGCACGTTGGAGTCATTCATTTTATTTATTGTTGCTTTTTAACACTGCCATAAGCACATTTACGTATGTAGTATAATAGTTGTTTGTTCCATCTGTCTCCTCTCGGCAAAAACGAAATTCAACACAGACACAAGAATATTTGTTTTTATAAGAATTAAATTAGTGGAATTTTCGAGTATTTAAGAAAATAGTTCAGGTCAAAAATTGACAAAGAAAAGAAAAGAAAAGAAAAGAAAAGAAAAGAAAAGAAAAGAAAAGAAAAAAAGAAAAGAAAAAAGAAAAGAAAAGAAAAGAAAAGAAAAGAAAAGAAAAGAAAAGAAAAGAAAAGAAAAGAAAAGAAGGGGGTGACCACCCCCTTGTGGGTAATTCATATATCTTACAGTGATAATGACAGCTCTTAGTAATATATTAGTCCATCAACATTCTGGTGTTACTTTTCAACTTCTTTAAGAACAGTGTCATTTTCCTATGTTCATGGTTCATATTTTCTTGATTTAACACATATTTGTCAACTATCTTGATTAATGCAACACACAGAAATTCCAATGCATTGACTTCATATCTTAGATACTTGTTTAATATATATCCCTATATCCTATGTAATTTCATATTGTTTATAAGGATATATAGAAAAATATTTTGAATATTTAACATTCTTTTTTCATAGCGTTACCCCGAGAGTAATAAACAGGAAATCAAATTAACGTGGAGCTTTTGAACGCAACATTTGGCTCCATTAAGCTGTCGCCAACCGCCAATAAAGCATGGAAAAGAAGCTAGCTAGCTAGCTAGCGCGCGCTATCGACAAGTAGCCAAGTAAAAAGACAGCTTAGATAACGGAAAACCGTTGGTGCCGTTATTATTCTTCGTTGCTTGGCGTCACCTTTACAGCGGCTAAAATGGTCGAAGACGACGTCCAGTTCATGAGTGTATTTCGAAGCAGGCGAATCAAACTGACTCTACAGACTTCGTCTTACTTTGGTGTCGTTCAGCGCATAAACCGCAACAGAACCGTAGTTTTAGCGGACGGTTAGTGGTCAAATGTTCATTTGGTGATTTTAGCTTATTTTTGCATATTTGCTGCTGGTTTGTTTTCCGTGGCAATACAACATAACCACGCGTGAATGCGTTTCTGTATTGTTTCAGTTGTTTGTTGCAGCAATGGAAATAAAATCCCAGGCTCCAAAATGTTCTTCGGACACGAAATTGTCAACGGTGAGCGTGTTTTATGTGGTGTTTTGAAACTGGCTGACTTTCAACCGTGTATGACGTTCTGTGTGATCCACAGTGGCGTTCGCTGAGGAAGCGGCGGCTGGCAGCGGGTAGGTGCGCGTGAACGGCAGACTGCGGAGGCTTTGGCCTGACGCGCGCGCTAAACTAACGTCCGTTGTGTGACACAGGCACGCGCTCAAAACCCTGGAGGACCAGTTGACGGTGAAAAGGTTTCGGCCACACGGGACGGGTGCGTGTGAAAAAGGGTTGGCATGACCTTAGTTTGTTGTTGGTTTTTCTTTTCAATTCATTAGCTGTGGATTTTCTGCAGACAATGACGATGAAGACGAGCTAATCAACTTTGTTGTCATTGACGAGTTTCACGAGAAGTTCGGATCAGCTGTAAGTGTTCTGTTTTGTTGTCTGGGCCTGTGCTTCATCACCTAAAGTGCGTTGACATGTGTTTGTGTTACTCTCGTCTTTCAGGTGTGGCACATCAAGAAGCAAAGTGTGATTGGTGTGGGAGCGGATGGAGTCGACGCGTTCGACCAAGGGAGACTGAGCTGGTTGCAGGTGGGATGTGTGACACACCACCAGGCTCCCTCCTTCCTTGGTCCATTCCTCTTCCCTTTTCCCTGTAGATTGCCACGAACAACAGGGTTTATCTGTTTGATATCCTGTTACTTGGAGCCCGGGCGTTCAAGAATGGTCTCACTATGATCCTGGAAAACAAGCACGTATTAAAGGTAAGCAGTGCAGGCAATTAGCTGGGATTGGTTTTGAACCCGTACTCATGTTCTGATTTGGCACAGGTCGTCCATGACTGCAGAGCCATTGCTGGATGTCTTATTGCTCAGTTTGGAGTAAAGCTGACCAACGTCTTTGACACGCAGGTAAATATTTGCATGGCAGCCAGTGTGACTCAGTCGTATTAGTCATGTCATTCCTCATGCTTTTTCTGCATGTGTTTAGGTGGCAGATGTCATGTGCTTCTACTCTGAGACGGGAGGGTTTCTGCCCAACAGGGTCAGCACTCTCCAGGAGGTGGTGCGCCTCCATCTGAAGGTGCCTTCCTCCCAACACTTACCCCTTCAAATGAAGTCAGAGCTCACCAAGGTACAGTACACGCCATCTGTTTCATTTACACTTCATAAAATGCTGAAATACTTCCACTGGTTGTTGTTATGTGTATGTGTTGTAATCCCAGGTGTGTTTTTACAGGAGGAAAGGGAAATGTGGTGCAAGCGTCCATGCCCTGTACCTCTGCTGAAGGTGATGGCTCTGTCAGTGATCCACCTGCAGCCTCTGAGACTGGCGCTGTTGGACACGCTCATGACAGACTACATGGCCGCTGTGGACGGGTATCTCAACAGCAGCTACTATGACCCTGATAAACTGCAGCAAATAAGCATGGTGGGTTCTAAATGTTACATTTATTTCAAATGGTAAAATATGGAAAACGTATTGGTGTCACCTAATCTGGAAAGTTGCAGAAGCCAAGTTCTGTTCAGTAATAGTTTAAAGGTGGCTCTAACAGTTAATTTTAAAGTAAGATTCATAATTATACCTTTTTTTTAACTGTTAAAACTGGGGTAAATTATGGTGGTGACAAGATGTGTCCTCTTACAGCAGGTACACAATGCATATACAGTATATAGTTCAATATTTGATTGTCCAGTTTGTTGTTGTTACACCCTCCACAGGACACCGTGTTGGAGTTGCCCAAAGAGTTGATGCAACTGGATGAAATGCATCGTCAGAGGCATGACTGGGCTGCAAACCACTACCCTGTCACAAAGCAGGGTCTGCTGGATCGCTTCAACCCCCGAACTTTGTCTCCCCCTCAAACCCCACATGTTGTCAGGGAGCAGGGCCAGACCAAGCAACAGGAAGACGCTGTTCAGCCCACACCTATGCAGCCACTGACATCTACACAGGCAGACCTTCTCCACCAACCACCTATGAACCCGAAGTCCACTGTGTTATCTACACCATCTATGGATGTCCCTGCTTCTCCCAGTCTCCCAGCCCAGGGGTTTAAGTTGAGTAGACATGCGATCGCTATTGATAACCCATCTGTAGATGTAGGCATAGGACACACCGAGGTACTGATGAATGCAGTTGGAAGAGGAAGGCCCTCAGGGAATAAACAGTTGACACCCCCTTTACCTGCTATAGGAAGAGGCTTTCTTCCATCGATGCCACCAGCCCATGCCACGAGAGAGGGGGGGCATCCTGGTAGGTTGCAGACAGCTTTGCCATTTCCCGATGTCACACCCCCAGGAAGTCTTGCCACAGCTGCTATTGGTGCCGCTGACTTCTTCTAGCTTGATAGAACAGAACCTCTCATTTTCAGTCATTTCAGATATTAAGTGCCACTGAAACTTCCTAAGGTTACAGTTCCCAAACGTTTGGTTTTCATTAAGTCATTTTTTGCTCTGACCACTAGATGTCAGTAAATATTTAGTCTTTGTTACCAGTGTAAAAATGTATTTGTTTAAAAGAACAAATATCTGCCAAGTTGGGCCATTCTATTTAAAAAAAATGAATATAAATTTGTTTTCTGTTATCTGATTATTTTTATCACTATATTTATTCATGTCATAGTATTTTAAAGGGGCAAGAAATAATAGAATTAACTGGTGAAACCCAACCAAAAACATAAAGGGCACCACATGGCCATCGAACTATAATGTGCTAAGCTCAGCATGATTGATTGCCTGTACAGCTTGATTCCTCTGCTGCAGTTAATTGATTGTGAAAAGCAGACACAGACATTGATGGATCTCCTGTTAATTGAGCAACAACATCGCTAGCTGCCACTTTTTCATTACTGGTGCCAAAAAAAGCATCAGGCACCAGCTGAACCATGGTGCTGATTTTCTGCAGCTTCTGTCATCAGTTCAGATCTGCACGATCACAGGTGGCCAGCACCTGCCGTGTCCTACAAAAGCAGGTCTCATTCATGTAATGTGCTACGCAGGCTTTGCAGAGAGCTACTGTTGAGCCATTTATTTTATATTCTATATTCTTTTTGGGTCGTCAGAGGTTGGTTCAAAAACAAGGCAACAATAGTAGGTCAAGGCTGCAGCCCCCGCCCATATTAATCACATCTTATTCCTTAGGTTATCTACATGCAGAGGCTTGGACCCTATCCAAAGCCTTCTAATTGAAAGCATGAAACAGATAAAGTAGGATTTTAATTAACTGGGAGGCAGCTCGGCACAAAGCCTTGCATCTCTCTTAGCAACCAGCTCTGCCTCAGCTTCTGTTAAACACAAGCAGGGTGGATCCTACCCATATGTCTCCTTTAACCCTCTGATATGTGGCTGTTGCTTAGTCTGTGTGTAGGTGGGTTCTGCAGGAAACACAAGGTTTAATACTTTATTTTAAACCCGATTCATGCGTCTGTGCTATTTATTTGAATCTTCAGAAAGTACTTGTTCTGACAAGACCTAAGTATTAATTTAGTTTCATGTTACTTAAATGTCTCTCTGTGGGTACAGCTTGCTTTTTTTATTGCATCACTTAACACTGAAATTGTGGGGGTGGGCTGATGTGTTAGGGGTTCAGGTCTCTGTGGGGCCATGGAGGACAGGCTGCTGTCATTGACAACCAGATTGGGTCTCTTATTTTAGAGGACCTTGCATTTCCTCTCCGTCACAATAATGCCTTATGTGCAGTACTTCCTGTTTCTCAGGCCCAGAAGGAAGGAACAGGGCGCTTGTCACACGGTAGTCACCGCTTCCTCCCTCTCTCCCCCACCGGCCTCCCCTGCTCTCAAACTTCAGACAGTGTTGTGTCCTTCAGAGGGGAAAGATGACTGCACCTTCAGCATCACAGCAGGATGTTGCCGAGCTGTTTTTAGACTCAAGTCGGAAAGGTAGAGCACAGACATAAACACAAACTTTAGGATGTCCAGCTGTGTTGATTTAGCATCCGTAAGTGGAGGTTGAGCTCCGTAAGACCAAATGTTTTGACAGAACAGTTGAAACCAGGAGGCTCACAGTTTGCCCTAGGTGAAATAGATACAGGTCTTATTCTCCAGCTTTCACATCACTTTTATAGGGGGTTGAGTCTTCACCACTCAGCAACATCATGTCCATGAGCCACAGAGCTGCATTATTGATTACATGAGCTTGTGCCACAACACGGCTGTTGTGTCCCTCTTCCCCCACCTCCTTATTTACTTTCATACCCTGATAATGCAAGGATTCCAGTTACCAGCAATACCAACACAAGGTATTCAGAACAGACTAATGCTGCCCCCCCCCTCCCCCCACACACACACACAGAATGAGTGTTAGCCTACACACAGGTTCATAATTAATAGGCTTTCATTAATTATTGAGAATAAGTGGCTAGATTATAATATAATCTATAGTACATCAGTAACATTTATTCATAGTTATTGCATACTGTTCCTCAAATTTTCCAGATTATTATTATTATACTTAGTTGTTGGTTTTTTTTCAATTGGTTTGCTCAGAGAATATGATCTGGTGATCAGGATGAGAGTCAGTAATTCACAATTGTGGCACAACAAATGAGGCGTGTCAACAAAATAATCTCCCCAATTTAATTATTCATGTAACCACATGTAATCCCTTTGTGTTTAAGGAAGGGTGGAATACAATCAGACATCAGGTTCCACTTTGAGACTGGACCACATCCCAGCAGCCAATCTTCCATCTGTTAGCAAAAGCTATTGTTGAATCCCCACCCCCACTTCTACACCTTTCCTTCTCTCACATTCTCTCTGTCCCCTGTCCATAGAAAGGGTGAATTCTTAACGTGAGAAAGGCCGACCTTTCCAGGCGGCCTCTGGAGTGCACCACAAACGAAAACGGCATCAATATTTCGGTTGGCCTTACTAACGGTATGTTAGTAACCCCTGCATTCAGGGCCGCCAACACATAGAAGGTCCCTCAGTATGAGCACACTGACCCAAGCATGTGTACACACACATTATGCATCTTCATGAACTGCTGTTCCATGTTTACTCAGGCAGCACTGGGACCATAAGAGCCTCCTTAACGTAATCAGCCATAATGTGACCTTGACTTGGGACAGATGAGCTCAGATAGAGGATGACGGACAGGTGATGGGAGCAGATGAAGGAGGGTTTAGGTATGTCAGCTGTTTACCTCCGTACGCATGAGGAGGATAGAGAATATTTGTTTTGTTTGGCTCTGGTTGATCCAGACGTACTGCGTAAAAATTATCAAGTGCTGGAGCTGAAGACACATTGATGGAAAACTGCGTACAGCTGCATCTGATCTTCAACGGAAGATTTTATTTATTGCCTTATTGCCTCATTTGAATCTTTTTAGATTGAAAGGTCCATTACTCTACTGTTAATCAGAAGAAAAGGTGTTTATTCACCAGAATTTGTTCCTTCAGCTACAACTGTCTTTGATTAAGAAGATGTGAAATTAGCTTTTGGCAAGTTTGTAATAATTAAAGCTTGCATTGTTTAAGGTGTGTGTGCATGGGTGAGGGTAGCTGTACCCATGGGGGGTGGAGGGGCTGAATTAGTCCTTGCTGGTTGGGTCTGGCAGCTGCTCCCTGAGCCTGGCATGCTGACAGCCTGGCTGTGTGGCGGTGTGTTGTCAGGGCCAACCAGCAGACTGCGAGGGAGGTGGCAAATCCATGCCCAGCACGCACAAACTCTTTCACACTATCAGGCTTTGTCTTGCAAGCAGATTGTCATACTCCCATTACTTGTTATGGCAGAATCATTGGATTAGTATGAGATTATATTGAGTAAGTAAAAGGGACAAATTACACTTGTCACTGAGGAAAATGTAAATGTGAGGCTGAGACAGTGTGAGCACAGTGTTGGCAGCAAGAGTCAGCATATTGGACTGACTTTTAAATATTACCTCTACGAAAGATCTGAATTGTCCTGCAGAGCGATGCAGAAAGAACTGCACTACATAAACATTACCTGGCCAGTGATGAAGTTCTGAAACGTTTATTAGAATTAAAGTGTAAATCTGAATCAGTATTGAATTTAAGCATCATTATTGACCCAACATTGCTTCAGTGCTGTGTTTCTGATTATCTTATCCCTGTCATAGTGCCTTGCTGAGAGTGTCATCTCCCACATGCTCTACACTGTTGTGCGTTCATTGAGTCTTTGACCACCGCTGTGTGGGACAAGGTGTCACCACTGTGATGGGAAGTCTTCTGGGCCTGGGTGGGCCTGCCTTGGCCCAGATGCAGCGGCTTCTGTCCAGGCATGGCACTGGGATATCTGTTGGGCCCAAGAACACCAGCTGCTGTCTGCATGTAACAGACAGCTGTATCTGAATATTCATAGAAAACGCAGATTAAAGCGTGTTTGTTCGGCCCCACATGGTGCGCCTTCAAACGGGCCAAAGTCCGACGAGGCCCAAAAGTCGTAGGTGTAATAGAAGATCCACATGAATGGAAACTCAATCTGTCAGTCTAATCCCTGTTCTGGAGAGAGACCTAGTGGGATTCAGGGTTGGACAAAGTCAAAGCAACACAGCACTGATGTGATTACCATCATTAGTTCAAAGAGCAATTTTACCTTTTGATTGTTAATAGTTTGGTCATTTATTGTTGGAGCAGAAAGCCGCTGCCTATCTTTACCAGCAGCTGTACGGCCTCCGCTCCTGCTCTGTCCAACTTCTTTGGTTGATCCCATTCATCTGGAGCCAGTCGGAGATGAAGCAAGGATTCAGACAAACCCCTTCACTTCACATTCAAAGCATTGGCCGCTGCTTCACCAACCTTGTTTTGGAGGGAGCTTCAGTGGGTGTTTGCTCAAATAATCTGCTGGCTAATGGCAATAGAACCTGTGAATGTGTCTCTACTCTGGAGTTGTATAAAATGAGCAGATGGTCCTTACTTTCCTGTCTGAATGAGTGGAGTGAACCAGTGGGCAAACAGAGGGAGATTTGTGGGTAAACTGTTTAACCTCCCCTCTCTTTGTGTTGTATTGGAGAAGGCAAAATGGTTGCTAACTGTTGACGGACAATGGCTCAGCCCTAATGAGAGCAAAGTGTTTTGGTGCTGCTGGTATAATGAGAATGAAGTGGGACAGCTAATTATTGCAAGCAACTGAAAGCAGCAGAGCCAGATAAGGCTGTTTTATTTTTTAGAATACAGCTGATATTAATGCACAGTAGGATTATTAAGAAACAAGCAGCAGACGTTCAGTATGACTGAGGGAAAGTCTGAGCATCCTATCGTTCCTGTCACACACGCAGTGGAACGTACGTAGGTGTGTTTAGGCTCTTATCTGCTGCTTAATTCTGCTCTGACCCCGAGAGCGTACAACAGAGCATCATCACCGGCAGCAGTAAAACCCACAGGGCATGAAAGCTTTGATTGTTGCCGGTCAGCATCCCCTTGGCAGCCATGTTTGCCTGGTGGGTGTCCTGGTGATTTATGAATGATATGCGTGTGCGTCTTCCTCTTCTGCTTGCCACCCAGTCAGAGTGTCTGAGGACAACGTCAGAAAGGTTTAACTGGTTAAGCATCATAGTCGACTGTTCATTAAAAACTCAATTCTGCTTCCAATCTGTAACTCATTACTTAATTCCACTGTAATGGCTACAGCTACTTTCCAGCAATTGTCTGTATTTGGCTCCCAGGACAGAACTGAGCATCATGATTAGAGGGTTGATTATATCCATCGATAAACAGCAGCAAACACTCACCTCATCAATAGCATAATAACACATTAGTGCCAGAGGAGAATCAAACATGGTGATTGAACATAAACAGACTGATAATAATCCCAAAGGGTTTGTGTAATTCAGTTAATTGCCATCAGACATAGTTTATAATGTGATACACTGTACAACCATTTACAGCTCACATTCAAAAGAAGAACAAATCTTTATATTGTGTAGATAAAGATAAGCGCATGCTACTGGCCTTTGGAAATTTATGGTTGCAGTGTGTGGGTGTAACAGCTCACAGAGCCCTAAAAGGAGACATTTTTGCAAAGGCTTATAGTTTCCCATCAGCTGTGCCTTTGCTTTTGGTGGCAGAAAGGCCAAAGCACTTTCCCGTCATTATGAGAGCTACAGAGAAAGACACACACACACACACACACACACACACACACACACACACACACACACACACACACACACACACACACACAGTCGGGTTTTTCATTAACGTGGGGACTTCCCATTGACATAATGCCTTCCCTAGCCCCTAACCCTAACCATAACCATAACCATCACAAATCAAGGCAGACGTCTAATCTTTGCTCTAATCTGAACCAAAACTCAATTCTAATCACATCTTGACCCCCAAAAAAGCTTTCGGACCGGTGGGGACCTGCCAAGAGTCCCCACGTTGTTGCAGTGTCCTCACCTTGATAGCAAAAAAACATGATTTATGGTCCCCACGTTGAAGGAAAAACGTGTCCACACACGCGCACACACACACACACAGCTTCTGACTCGCTGGACGTATTTCGTATTAAGGTTACAACATCAGCCTCATGAATTATTCTCAGGTTGTCAACCAGAGGCTGCAGTTAGAACAATGAGCATTGTTATGTGTGATAACAACAAACCCCTGCAATTCTGTTAGTTACACCAGGGGATGACACCCATATGGGGGGAAATTGGTGTAGTTAAAGGTGGAAATGACACGGTTTCCTAATTTAATTGTGTCACAAACAAATAACAGCAGGAGCCCTGAGTTTCATGTCGGCATGACACATAACGACACATTGTGTTGTTTTTTTTTTTGTTTAGTCTCTTGTGTTTTCATATTGTAAAGATAAATTCATGTTAAAATACCAAACGGATTCAAACTCTAGTTTCGCACACTCCGCAGTAAAGGTGGGGCCTCTAGTAGGATTCCCACGTTGTCACCCGTTCACAGAGCCGTATTGTCTCAGGAGGAGCCATATTGTCTACGGAGGGTCCCATTCTCCTTTGTCCCCTGATAGGTTTACCAGCAGCAGGCTGCAGTGCGGAGTCACTATCCCATAGGAACAGGAACCAGCCTCAATGTTTCTCGTTGCTTATCTGCTTTTCCCATCATCACTGTCTGTGCTTTGGAAATTAAATGCTACTAACAATATTCTGTCCGTTGTCATGTTCATGTTTTTCTCCACAGAATCTGTGTAGCAACAGCAGATAGATAAATAATTGAAAACAGCTGAACAGTCTGCCTTTCTGGGAAGCGTACATGTCCAAGATACAGTGATGATGAGTTTTAATCAATGGTGTTTGGAAAGCGAGAGATTGTAACTCATTCCTAATGAGACATGCAGCATTTGTTCTTGCACAAACCTTGAATCACTCCTGTAATACACTGTTGTGTTCATGCAAAAAAGTATGTCACAGTCCTCTGTCCTGTAAAGGAGGAACCTCATTTCCTCTGCTCATGCAGGAATTCTGTTGTTTTCCAATAAGGAATGTTGTTTTCCAACTAAATCACAGTCATATTTATTGTTTCCTTATCAAAGCAATTTTGTAAATTTTGTTACTTACTGTGTAAATTTGTATAAGACTGTGCACAGCTGAGCTCGGCGTCGTTCCCAGCATAGTTCAACCTGGCATGAGGTAGCTGGGACTGACCGGGCTGCAAACAAGGCCCCAGCTACCCCGGCCGGCTGTGTACAAATAGTTGGAGGTGAAGGTTCCCATGTCACAGCGAAGCCCGTACGGATGTTGTGGACATTCTTTACAGCATATTTTTATTTCTGTGCGTCTGACAAGCCCCTTGACTCTTCAGAGGCCTTTCATTCCTTGTCCCACTGTGCTGACTGTCAATCTCTGCCTCCCAGAGGATTATTTTCTTCCACGAGAATATTAGTTGTGACAGTGTGGCTCCCCGATGGGATGGTACTGCATAGATCTTGACAAAAATTCATGGTGAAGCCAGAAAGGCATAGTTCTGTAGCTAAATGTAGGCGAGCTGGACTTACAAAACAGGGAGCTGTTTCCCTTTATGGACACACCATGTCACCTTCCGGGAGACTGAGCGAGAGAAGGGGGGTGCAGGGAGGATGTATCACCTCTGCCTAGAATAGATCACTGTTGCATGACCTTGATCATATAGATGAGAGCGCGACGGCTGATTAAGGGCCAGGATGTGCGTGAGACATCCTCTGATGTTCAGGAATTCCCTCATTAAAGAGAGTCATGTTGATTTTCAATAAGAATCAGCCTGCGGAATAAACAGACGTGTTTCCGCCAGCAATTTCAAATAAACACACTTAATTTACTCCACTGAAGTGGGGCTGACAAACAGGTAAAGGTCTTCATATCCTGTGGATTAAGCCCGAAAATAGTCAGGGTCCCCTGTGTTATTAGAGATCGCAAATGAGATAAGCTCACATTCAAATATGTAGAGCAAAACATGGTGTGAATGATATGAAATGTTTCTGTGTGTGGATGATCTTCCCATCTGCTGCAGCTCATTGTAGAGCGGATGAAACGGTTTGTCCAGGATGGCACTAATCACGTCCACCATCCTCCTCTCCGCCACGGCTTCCGGCCTGTGTACAGTAGTTCCAGCCCCTGTTGGCCCCTGTAGCTTTACTATTGCACACATCAAATACTACATGGCTTAGGAAAATACATGAAAATGCTGTAAATCTGACTTTACATCATTTAATGAGTAAATGTTACATTTGAAAACTGATACGGTGACCTGTGTCATAAACAGCCTCATTTGCAGGCATTAGAGACCATTAACGTATCTTCTCTATGGTTTGGTGCTGGTGTGGTACCACTTCAGGTCCTGTTTTTTCTCCCTGCCTCGCTCTCCTGCTTCTAATGTCTGACAAATTGTTTCCAGCTAATTTACGATGGGAGAACAATACCCTGTGGACGTAGCGAAGTGCAAGCTCCAGCGCAGAGAAGAGTGATGTCCTCACAGGAAACACTTGCTGTGATAATAAGATAGTAAGGAAAGCAGGGCCGCTGAAAGGCCATTTAGCAGACTAAATGTACACCATGCAGGGTCCACTACGCTGTTACAGCCGAGCATCATGGAAAAATGTGCATCTTGTCTTTGGCTCTAAGGTTAAACGTCCTAGTCCTTCGTAGTTGTAGCTCAGCTGGTCCAGACGAAATTATAGACTCAGTTCTTGCTGCAATTAGTCACTTGGCTGCGTTGGTGAAGTCAGACCAGCTAAAGCTGTGCCAGAACAAACAGATCTCCTGTGCATTATGGGGCAGCTTGGGTAGAACCCATGCAACCAAGCAGGGAGTCGCTGCCACGTGATAGCTTTTACACCAAACCTTTTTAACAGAAACAATGCACAGCTGAGCCTCCTGCGGAAAATAAACACTTCATTAAAATAAAAAAAGTTTAGATGCATATCTGCAAAGGTTGATTATATGTATTTAGCCCAGATAATCATTTGGATGCACTATAATTACAGCCAGCACCTGTCCCTGGTCCACCTGCACTATTAGCATGAAAGCCAAGCACCAATTATGCCACGATTATACCAACAGAGACAAAAGCTTTTTGCACCAGGGCAACTCTGTAACTTTAGTATTGAAATTGGTCCTGTTTTTTATTTGTCATGCAAGATATTGTGTGGTCTGTATAGTGTATATTATATTTAATGGAGTCGTTGACGCATTTTAACCCCGACCCTCCTTCCAGGCATCTCAGCGTTTCAGTCTTGCCAGTTGGGTTAGGGTTGAGTACAGGTGACACAGAGGACAGCAGGATCAAGGTTATCAGTCGGGCTAATCGACGAGTCGACTTGTTTTCGCTGAGCCCATGAATAGGAAAGCGGAGGAAAAGGAAGGTGGTCTTCAAGGCTGCCATATTTGTTTCAAGATGACAGACACAAGCGAGCAGGAAAAGCTGCTCCTCCATGTGCTAGCGAGTCCCAGTGTGGTGAAGGGTACGAGTCACTCTGGTGGGAAAGGAGAGATGGGGAAGTGGCAAGCCCTCTCAAGATCAATGAATGTGTTGGAAAAAGGAGTGGCCCAGGCAGCCAATAGGGGCCGGGCCACAGGGAGCTGCAGGGAGAGAATGTAAAGTAAACAAGGAAACCACCTGATGTGAGCGGGGTCAGATAAATGCTCGGCCCTCCACACAGGCAGGTGCTTCCTGAGTCCTGCTCTCTCAATCAGTTGAGCCTCGCTGCCCTGCTCTCTTCTCAGTCACAAAGAGCTTTCCTAAAGGTATAACTCATAGCATGAAAGGAAGGCTCAGGATCAGCTCTCAACCGCTGCCTGTTTACTCCACACCGGAGCCACAGGCAAACAGTGAGGGGCAATAAAAAGCAGGCTTTCTGTAGTTCGACCGTCGTAGCGGCTGTAAAGATAAGCCTGTCACGTACAGTGAATGGTGGTGTGATGGT
Organism: Betta splendens; assembly: GCF_900634795.4. Taxonomy (NCBI): domain Eukaryota; kingdom Metazoa; phylum Chordata; class Actinopteri; order Anabantiformes; family Osphronemidae; genus Betta; species Betta splendens. The sequence goes on along the minus strand of NC_040900.2, from coordinate 2,173,321 downwards.
GAGTGTTCTGCAGGGGTCTGTGTCTGCTGATAAGGAACTTTACTTTCACAGTCAAGTGAATAAAATCCTGCAGGGACAGAATACTCCTCCACTCACCTCCACTGCTGCTTTTTGTTTCTCTTTTCCCCTTTTGCTGCCTGGTCTGGGATTGTTCTGCGCTGTCCAGTTTAGGAAGGAAGTCGGTGTGAGAAAGTGCCTGTTTTTTTGGGACCAACAGGAATTGGCCTCATCACAAGCGGTTCCTTTTTTGCCGCTGAAACAATGCACTGGCGTCACACACCTCGACTGGACCTCAGCATTTCACATGGAAAAATGTTCCCAGAATTCCGCTCCCAGGCTCAGGGTAAGGCCGAGGATGGGGTGAAGGTGAGAGGGTGGGAGGTGGAAGGCGGAGGCTCACGTCTGTTAGCGACAATAAGTGACCAGTGGACACACTACCACAAACTGGGAAAGGTAAAGACCAGTACGTTTGGTGCAGCACCATGAATAAGACAGACCGGAGAAATTGTTCCCAAATCCAAATGTTACTTATATGGTTCATCATATCATTTGTAGCAAATTCTACCTTTATGCTCCCCAAAAAACTAGTGTTTCCTTCATGCCCCCCGACCATGGATGAAAAAGGGACAGCGTAATGTACGCTAAAAAACCGCTGCAGTAAACGGAGAATAACATCAGTAATTGTTGCAGTGGTCTTGATCAAATGTTCCTCATTTTCGTCCTCTAAACCACATATCCTGTTAAGAGTTGCAGCACCGGCGGTTAGTGGGTGAAAGGCAGGTTTCAGGCGGTCTACCTCAACTGTAAGTGCTTTTCCTTCTTCACCTTTTTCAGCCTAGTTCTTTCAAATCTAGACTTTACTGCTGTTAAATGTGCTACAGGCTTCACCAGTGTCCTCCATCACCTCAGCTACTGTATGAGAACACCATCTCCACCAGGGTATTGGGGTGACCTGCTTTGTACCACCAACTTAATCTAAATCCTTTTGAAATGCTACACTTAAAAACCTAAAATAATGCACACTGGAGCATCAAGAAGCGGCCGAACAGACGCTATGATGCCATTTCACCACTGTGCTGTGATCTTACACACAGTTTCCACATAAGGAAAAATATGCTCATGAGCATGTGGTCTAGAGACCATAGAGTTCTTGAGAGATGTCAAAATGTAGACAGACACATGAATACTGCCTCTGAGAGCCAAATCTGAGGAATAAGGACCCGCGCAGCCTGACCTCATGGGGTCAAGCTGGAACAACACACCACCGCCATCAGGCCTGGCAGCCAGGGCGCTCCTACTACGCTGCAGGGCGACTTTTAGGAACGAGGCCAGATGCATCCCTGCTAGTTAAGCCCTGTGAGAACGTGTTCATCACCGCAGGCAGGAAGCTCATCTACACGGGCTGAACAGTGGGGCTCCAACCTCAGCGAGCCTTCACCCCTACGCTCCCGCTGGGACAATTAATCAAACAGCACTCCTGTTGACATCATGGCCAAAGCTTTGGTTGGAAGACGAAGGGATCTTCATCTGTTCAATTATCAGATCAGGTGAAATAGAGTTTGTCTATCTGAATGAAATCTGACGAGAAGTTCACATTTGTGTCCTGACACTGGCTGAGCCTCGCACGCATCCATGTTCACTACCTTCAGGCCTAACGCCCGTGCACAACAGCACCAGAAGCAATTCCCAAGAATGTCTTTCCGTGAAATCGGAAGCAAAGGTAGGAAGCTCCTCGTGTACAGACCAAATGGGAAAGGGGCAAATAGGAATTTCAAATCATCGAAGGAAAAAACAACAGACCCTCCTAAAATACTTCTGTGTCCGTCTGCACAAATAAACAATAATGTGTGGTGTACTCTAGAGGTCGTGAGCCCCTGGCCAGGAAGTGGAGGAAGAACAGCAGATAAGAGATCATCAAGCCTCTGCATAATTAAAACAGAATGGTCAGCCTTATCACATTAAATCTCCTGGCATGCCAAGGTGGAATTACTAGATGCTAATCGCGCTGATGGTGAAACTCCCCCGTGGTGACACACAGATTAATATTTGTGATTGCTTTGATGACGACTATTTACAAAGCCAGGCGACTTCAGAGCGCATGAATAGAAGCCGTTTGACACTGAGCTGAGGACACGGAGTCCTGCTGTGCAGCCTCACCTGTTCTCACCTCATGCTAATCGCTAGGTAGCGTTTGAGCTGTGGTCCAGCGAGGCCTGAGGGTTCGTCCTGCTCCTTTTACGCCTCTTCACACCAGCACCTCCTTCCATCTACTGCATTTATCTCTTTCCTTTTTCCTGCTGGGAGCTTTTGTCTTGTGTAAAGTTGTGATGCTTTGACTCACTCACACACACACAGTTAACCTTGTTTGCTTGGCTTCTATGCACTGTTGTGTTGAGGGAGTGTCCTTCACGTTTTCTGCTCCACTGCATCAGTAACAGACAAAGACGCTAGAGGAGCAAGAAGCGTCTCAGCAGATGCACCAGGGTGTGCGATGGTTTGGTCTGAGCGACAGATGCCGATGGTCCCCGCTGACAGTCCACGTGTCAAAGGTGGAGCTGTTGTGTTGGGATCAATATCACGTTGTGAGACCACAGCTCCTGCTTGGTGGCCGGAGGCAGCGGTTCCACACTTGGCCTTTAGGCTGTTTGGATGGGCTGTCGTTCAGCGGCGTGGTGACGTCCACCTCTGCAGCGTGGCGCGTGTTGCCGGTCGCATCGTAAGGGTGGAGAAGTGCTGACATGGCGCTGTTGTGTCAACACTGCAGCAAGAGGGTACCTGGAAAGTTCCACAACAGACCAGCTTTGACCAAAATGGAAAGCATCCATGACGACAGTGGTGCGATAATGCAAAGCAGCGCGGGGCTCATAGACGACCGCCGCCGCCTTTAAGGGTGGCAGGAGGTGATTTCTCATTTGGGGCAACGGGCCTCGATGTGGCAGATCCATTGGCCGCTCACATCAGAAGCCCATTGACTGGAGCCGACAGATTGGGGCAAAGAGATCAAATGTGCTGTAAAGAAGTGTTAAACTGCTGTGGGTGGGTTTGTGGGCTCAAAGGGACCATCTGGTGGCACTGTAGCTGTGCTGGCCTGCAGGCTTGGTACCGCTGAACAGGGTGGGTCCAGACCAGAGGCGGTGCCGTCAGTTGAGCGACGTACGACGACGTCTGCGCAGCGACACTGAAGCTGATGTTTTAACAGTTGACCTGTGTGTCTGTGTGTGTGAGGTGTCACCAGGGTCACTGCCTCAGCCATTTACCGTCAACTGCAAATGAAGTGTAAATAAATATTGGCCTTTAGCAGAGGGCAGTCCTAGAAGCTCTGTGTTCATGGGGGTTACAATAATCCTCTTGTGTTTTGGAAATAATAAGTTTCAACAATTTGCTGGTGTAAGTGTTTAGAGTAAATGTGTTTTGAGTCTGTCCATCTGTTAAACGCGAAAAAGCCATGACTGACAGCAACTAAAGCAGCAGTTTCGTTCAGTTATGTGTGTTTTCCAGAAAATGTGTTTTAAACAACTATAACTTGCGAAGGATGCTGAGATTCTGGAAACCAGGCCACAATGAGGCTCCTCATTTGTTGCCTGATAAGACCGAGCGCGGAGGGACTTTCATACCCAACCGTCTCACAGTCAGAATGTTATTTTTAGTGTTTGGTGCCAGTTAAAATCCCATTAAACCATCTCACAAAACAGTGTCACAAAGAAAAATGAGGATCTGCACCAGGCTGCAGATGGAACTGTCTGTTTCCAAGGCTGTGTTTATGGAGCAACAGCAGAAAAGGCTGTTTGCATTGGCCTCATGAGGACTGAATGTCAGTCTATTGATACACACACAAAGAAATATAAGAAATGATCAAATCAGGAGATTATAGTCTGGAGAGCATCATCAGACAGACATTTCTCCATAACCCGTCAGATCATGTTTTCCTTCATGCCGCACCAAGACGTTCCCATCCAAGCGTGTAAAGCTTTACAGTGAACTGTAACCTGAGCCTCAGGACAACCTTACCCCCTGCCCATCAAATATTAAAGCGCGTGGATGCTGTGATGTTTATGAACCTGCACCGAGTTCTGCTGCAACAAAAGACCGACGTGGCTTTGGATTCCACAGAAACCAGTGAGAGGCTTCAGTGCAGTCACTTCATAGAGAAGCCACAACCACTGATCCAGGATCTGTGATTCAGTGGTGGAAATGGCTGTGACAAGTCTGCTGTGTCTATCAGCTGTGATACAGACTCAACAGCCCATTGTCTCTGCCCTGTAGTGGGATGGGGAACCTTTAAGTCAAAGGTGAGGGTTTAGAGATGAAGTCATCGCTGCAGGAGAGCAGTTGAGGGAACGGCTCCTGAATCCTGTTCCCTCACTGTAACTCCTGCAGACGTTGGCCTGCTGCAGGCGTGATAAAGGTAACAATGCCCGAGCCCAGCAGGACTTTACATGTGATATGCACCTATACGGTGTCACAGCCGCCTTTATGTACTGTTTAGACTCCATTTTCTTTCCCTTCTTGGAAGAAAAATACACTTGAAAGGAGACGAAGCGTTTTCAGTTGGCAGCAGTGGAAGTTATTTCAACAAACACGTAGGATACGATCTTCTCTTTAATTTATATGGGCTTCCAGTTGAGTTACGGGGCGCTGTGAGTTATGACGCTAAATAATGGCTGCGTGCTTGCGCTTGTTATGGCGTTTGTCTAAAGCATAATAAACAGTCACTTTAGTAAATACACTGCGCGTTGGTGCGTCTGCGCGCCGGCCCCAACGACGCTCAGCTCTGAAAACAATCACGTCAATTCAGGGCATGTGGAACAAATGTTTCCCATGAAACACAATTACAGTGATGTTTATCTCCAGCAGCTTTATTTTAGCGGTGGATTTTCTGTTCAGTAAATGCTGAGTTTTTCTCCAGACGCGTAAAGACGCACAGTCAGTGGCTCCAAGGGACAAAACGGAACGGTTTCCCAGAGGTTCGTTCTGCCTAAGAACAATGTGACGCCCGTTTAGCCGAAAACCACAGTAACACAATAAAACGAGTTGGATCTGGTTTGGCAGTGGCCAGTTTGTGTCGTTGGAGGATTCATTTTGCAAGTGCACAACGCGCCGCGTCCAGTCGGAGCAAAAGAAGGTGGAGGAGCGAGTGGGCGGCGTCTGGAGCGGCAGAGTCCGGATAACGACCCCTCGGCCGTATATAAGCGCTTCACGGGACGCACTACGCGCTGATGCTCCGCCACATGCTCGCATCACTGTTGACAGCACCAGTGTGGTATCAGCAGAGCAGAGTCCAACAACAAGCAGCCGGCACAATGGATGGGCAACATAAAGACCGCAGAATGACTCACTTGTGGATATTGACGTTAATGATATTAGTCTAATAATCTACAGTACTGGATAACTCGGTCTTTTCCAACTTCTTCTGGATACGGATTGCGGAGCTGGATCTCGTCCCATAGGCTTTGGAAGACGGATTATATTTATTCTGATCGCTGTTTGTCTCCATCCCGCTGTTTCCATCATCTCTTGGAATAGGAGCGTTTTGTAGGAGGGCAACCTGATTTTTCAAGGATACGCACTTCAAACTCTAAAGGATGGCCGTTTGGTTCACCTCTATCCTCGCAATAGTTATAACGTTATTTACTCAGGTATATGGTTCTGTATAATTAGGAAAACAAAGATTAGAAATGGTGTTGAGTTGTTTTCTGAGCTCACTGCTTCTTTTCTTTTAGGTTTTGGGATCAGGTGTGTTCGAATTAGAACTCCATCACTTTCAAAATAGTCAAGGTTTGCTGGCGAACGGACAGAGCTGCGGAATGGGCGGCTGCAGGACCTTTTTCACGGTGTGTTTGAAGAACTTTCAGACGGAGGTGTCTCGTGGAGACTGTGTGTTTGGCAGCGTCACCACACCTGTTCTGGGCACCGACTCCTTCAGCATCCAACAGGACGCCCGGCTGCGTCTGCCGCTCAAGTACACGTGGCCGGTAGGAGCCACGAGCTTCTCACTTTAATTCTAAACCTTTCATGAACTTGTTTGTACTTGTACTCATGTTTAGTTTATTATTTTGTGTTCTGTGTTCTGTTATAGATCTTTCTTCAAACGTCTTAGTTGTCAAATATACCCTGATAATTTATTATATTTGTAATTATGTTATAAAAGTCCAAGATGTCCGCACTGTACGAGCGAACTCAATCAAACGTTATCTAAACTGAACAAGTAATGTTTGTTTTATTATTTTGATAAAATTAGCCTTTATTTATTTTATATTTCCTACAGGGCGCCTTCTCATTAATCATCGAAGCCTGGTTTTCTCCTGAAGCGGACCCACCTGAAGGTAAGAAGGTGAACTGCGTCTTCCCTCCACTAGAGGGAGACATAGAGCGCGCGTCTTATTACTAACTAGACGTTATCCCACCTTTTGGATCAGTACGGCTGCCCCAGCTGAACCCTCTAAACTGGTGACATATTCATTAGAGCCTTTAATTGTTATGGATCCGCGTTTCATAGGATGTGTGTGTTATGAGTCACAAAACCATTCTTTACAATCACATCTGTCCAACACAATCGCACTTCCCTTGTTTTATTTTTGGCACGCATGGGAAAGTGTACGAGCTCAAACGAGAATGTGAAGCGTTGCCAAAAATCCCGTGACAGCCTTTTCCTGGATTTTACACATTATTTGTAACGGGGATGAGGAAATGTCAAAGATTGTGTAGTTTGACAAAGGAAATACTGATTGTGGATTAATCATCGCTCATCACATGACGGTGTAGTAACTCGTCATATTTCTCTCCACAGGCTCCACCAGGCCGGACTCGCTGATCAGCTCCTTCTCCATCCAGAGGCAGCTGAGCACCGGACACGACTGGTCCGAGGAGGCGCAGAGCGGGGCGCGCGCGGCGCTCAGGTTCTCCTACCGGCTCATCTGCCAAGAAAACTACTACGGGGACACGTGTTCCAAAATATGCGCTCCGAGAGACGACCACTTCGGCCACTACACCTGCAGACCTGACGGAGAGAGAGCGTGCGTGGCGGGGTGGAAGGGCGACTACTGCGACGAACGTGAGGACGTTAGCTGCACATTATTTATGATTGTTGTGTTTACGCAACCTCTCGTCTCTGCACGAGCCGTTATCTGACACCAGGTGTGTGTCGTGTTGCGGAAAGACGAGCTCTCGCGGTGAAACCTGAACGTACCACGAGCCGAGCCGTGTACTTTCGCTCCGGGCGCGTGCGGCTTTTAATCCGCGGGCGACCACGGCGGCTCGCACGCGCCGGGGTTAATCGCGGCATTAACGCCCGCCACGCGCCACTAAATTGCGGGTCTCTATTGTTGAGGCGGCGCAGGGCGGCAGCTGCGCGCGGGGCTCGAACCGGCCGCCGAAAACAATGGGGCAGCTGTCGCGCTTTTAGAGCGCGAGCATCTGCTGCGCGCGAACCAACCGTTTAATGCTAGAACCCCAGGAACCCATGTCACAGAACGGGCACAGTTATTATTCAGACGTATCTGTTTATTTTAAAGGGACACATTCTGACTTTCAAGACATAGTGACGCATCCTGACTCTGTGTGTTGTTTTTTCAGCCATTTGTCTTGAGGGCTGCAATGAAAAGAATGGGAACTGCACGTTACCTGGAGAGTGCAAGTGAGTATTGTCTATTAAAGTTTTATTCACAAACAGCGGGAGACCAACAAACTACAGCCGCACAACGAGCACACACTTGTTCATTGTAACTATGATAAGGTTTCTTTTCTGTCTGACGTGGTGTGTTGTACTGTACATCCAGTTGCAGGAAGGGCTGGCAGGGACTCTTCTGTGATGTGTGTAAACCCCATCCGTTGTGTAAACATGGTACCTGTGAAGATAAGTGGCAGTGCACCTGCACGGAGGGCTGGGGAGGCATGTACTGCGACCAAGGTGAGTGGCCCCCTCATTTAGCTAGTCCGTTTAGCTAGTCCTTTTAGCTAGCTTAATGGAGTCCTGTGGCGTCCTGACCTTTCACCCCTGTGTTGTGCAGACCTGAACTACTGCACCCATCACAAGCCCTGCGCCAACGGGGCCACGTGTCTGAACACGGGCCACGGCAGCTACACCTGCGCCTGCCTGCCGGGCTTCACCGGCGTCAACTGTGAGTCCGCGGTGCGCGAGTGCGACCGGCGGCCCTGTCACAACGGAGGCCGGTGCCTGGTGAGTGCCCCCCCCCCCTCGTTCCCACAACGCACGCCTTCCTGTTTTTGTTTTGGCCTCGGTCTATCTGCCAGTCCAGGAGGATGCTATCGATTGTCAAGTCGGTGGTGACCCAGTTCACAGACTGCACTGTAAATAGAAGGATAATGGGGTTCGCTGGGGGCAGCTGTGAACAGGATGCGATAAGAAAACATCTGACGTGGGGCTTTTAGATAAACTCTCCATCTGCTTTGCCTGCAGGACTCCGACAGCGGCTACCAGTGCGCGTGTCCAAAGGGGTTCGAGGGGCCTCGGTGCGAACACAAGATGCTAACGTGCGCGGAGATGCCCTGCTTCCACGGCGGCACCTGCCGAGAAACGGACAACGGCCACAACTACCTGTGCGAGTGTCCGGCAGGTTACACCGGACTGAACTGTGAGAAGAGAACGGACCGCTGCACGGTGCTGCAGTGCGCTAACGGTGAGCCGCGGTCCCGCGGGTCCTGGGGGGGCGTCGGGTGGCGCACAGCTTCTCTAATCCTGCTTGTCCCGCACAGGTGGACACTGCGTGAGCCACGGCGGCGTCCGGCTCTGCAGCTGCCGCTCCGGCTTCTCGGGGCCGCGCTGCGAGGTCAACGTGGACGAGTGCGCCTCGGGCCCCTGCGCCAACGGCTCCACCTGCATCGACCGCATTAACGACTACTCGTGCACGTGTCCCCCGGGGACCACGGGCCGCCGCTGCGACCGGCCCGCGGACCCCTGCGCCGCCCGGCCCTGCCTGAACGGGGGCACCTGCACCGTGGGGGCCCAGGGCCGGCCCGCCTGCGCCTGCCCGGCCCCCTATGACGGCCCCCAGTGCCAGTCCGCCCACTTGGACCCCGCCCCCAGGGACGGGATGAGCCTGGCGGCCGTCAGCCTGGGGGTGGGCGCCGTGGCGGCGCTGCTGCTCCTGTGCATGGTCGCGGTGGCGGTGCGTCGCGTCAGGAGGCAGAGAAGCCAACAGAGAGACTCTGAGAAGATGAACAACGTCTCCAAGGCGGACTTCCAGAAGGAGAACCTCATCTCTGCGTCGGAGCTCAAGAACACCAATAAAATGATCGATTCGGTGGATTGTCCCAGCAACAAGTCCAATCACAAACCGCTCAACCACTACCAGCTGGACTATAAAACCCGCTCAGGCTACAAGGACGAGCCGTCCGTCCTGGACAAGGAGGAAAACTGTGAAAAGCCAATGGAGAAAACAAAGCAATTTAGCAAAACATATAGGTCAGTGAACGCCACACGACCAAAGCTTCGCCTGCATTCATTTATTTGTTGTTTGTAAAAGTAGCGTTAAACCAGATGAATTCATGTGTTCACGTCTTGATTTTCCAGTGAAAGGCCAGAGTGTCAGATATCAACCATATGTTCCTCCAGAGACTCGATGTACCAGTCTGTCTTCGTAATAGAAGAGGAGAAGAACGAATGCATCATCGCAACCGAGGTAACGTTTACAAATGAATAAAATCCCTCTTTATTCACGTGATTATGCTGTGAAGCAGTGGCTGAGCTTCCCTGTCTCCCTCCCGCCAGGTATAATAAATAGAAGCTGTCCCTGGTCAACATTTGATTTTCTGTGGACTGTTTACACGTGTGGAGAGACTGGGATTTATTTAAATGCAAGTTGCTGCTCTTGAAAACTTGATAACTGGACGGAGCTGGAGTGCTCCTCGAACGCAATAGGACTAAAGCTACTCAACGTTTTGAGAATGTAAAGACTGAAGCCAGACCGACTCGGTTCCGAACCCCCGTCGGCGCCAGGATCCGTGCCCCTCGCCGCCTTCCTGCAGTGATGAGCAATCAACCAATCAGCTCATGGGCTGCGAACCCGCGGAGGGCGACGCGCCTCCGTCCTCGGAGGCCCGCGACGTGCTATGCAAAGAAAAATCAACACTGTGCTCGATCGACAAGCGACAACAACTACTGAAAACGGTTCATTTGTGAATGAAGTTGGTGGGTGATCACTTTGTAAATTGAATCGCGTTTATAAAGAATGTATGCAGCCTAGATCCCAATGCCTTATACATGTTTAGGAGAATAACATGGAGCCCCGCCTTATCTTGATTCCTTTGCACAGCAACATGGAGGTAGTAGAACGTACCAGAACACACAGGATGCTATAGCGCGTGCAGGGAGAGCGTGATGAGGCCTTGCTTGTCTTATGCAAGGTCACCTTTACATGACGACAAAGAAAGACTATCGCACCAAGGACGCCTTTAAAGGAAATTACTGAACCAATAATGTAAGATTAGTAATTCATTAGTAATTTAAGATTATGAAGCACTGATCTTTCTCTTTCTATGTTTTATAAGATTATTTTGTATATACTGTATATTTATATGTTAAGATTAGAAGTATGAATTGTTTTTTTTAAGTTTATGCCCCAAAAAGGTGAATTTATTTTTAAAATGTTGTTAGTGTTTTAATTTTATTTTTTGTTTTCTTTTTGCTATAAAACGAGATACAATGAATACATGTCTGGTACACTGTTTGTTTGTTGGTCTTCCATGGTTGAGTGTACACGTGCTCAGATAAAGGTCGTAGTGAATTTCAATGTCGGAGTCCTTATTTGCGTCAGCTGGTTTTTAAAGCAGCGTCATCGTCGATGGAATGAATGGCACCAATCAGTCAGTGGAAACTAGCGACGTTATGAGAAGATACTCCGACGAGACTTATATTTAAACATTGTGTGTGAAAATAAAGAATCCTTGTGCTCTCTCGCTTGGCTTCATAGAACTGGTACTTTATCGTGAGGTGATGGAGCTCTAGAATGGTTCAGCTAGTGTGGAACGTAAGGCTCGTGGCTGAGCTGCCGCTCGGGGGCAGTAAGTGTGTGACGACGTAAGACGGGGTTTCCTTCTCTGACGTCTCAGCATCAAACGCGTAACGAGCTTAAGACGGAACAAATAAAAGTGGCCCGGCTAATTATGGGTGCTGTGATTATCTAACCAAGGATTAAATAGATGCAGATGGATTTAAGTAGTGAACATTGTAACAAAAGATGTAACAAGAAAGAGACAGACACACGTACAGAGAGTGCGTGTCTTTCTTTCCACATTTCACCGAAACCTGGGAGATTTGTCGTTCTCTAGCCCCGCCCCTCGGCGCTTCTCATTGGTGGAATCCGACGCCTGCTGACGTACTCTGATCAACAAACCCACGTGTTTTTTAAGGCCGAGCGGGGAAACACGCAAACACACCTTGTTTTATCGGGCCGTGGTATATTAACGGCTCTCTGCGTTCACCTGGAGCCGCTCGTCTGATGTGCTGGAATTTATAGGAGCGAGCAGAACTAATCAGGACCAGAGCAGCGGCTGTGACAGCGTGTAGTCCAGTGGCTGCAATGAAACCCCAGGACGTTCTGAAGGAGAAGAGCAGCCTGTGGATATTCGGATATGGATCATTAGTGTGGAAGCCGGACTTCGCGTACAAAGGGCGCAAAGTTGGACACATCAAAGGATACAAGAGGCGCTTCTGGCACGGAGATGACTTTTACCGAGGCGACAAGGAAAAGGTGGGATTCATACGGACTCTTCATTCATTTCATACTGTTATTTTTTTTTTATTTCAGCTCACACGTTTTGAATTTGAATGATTCACATTTGACATTTGAATAATTAAAGCCGTCCCTGTTTTCACAGCCGGGCAGAGTGGTCACACTGGTGGAGGATCAGGAGGTGAGCGTGCCCTTATTCTGAAAGGACCCTGCTCCGTTTCATACTATAGAGCTTGGAGATGGGTTCGCTTTAAAATGTGCCAGCACATCACCTTCTATATGTGTGTGTCACCTTCTGAAGAACATTTTGAAGCAGCTGTGAAATGAAGTCTCAATAAACACACTGTAGGTGAGAACTTGTCATTTTGACTCACGCTGTCTCCCACCCGTCTCCCCTGCAGGCCTGCACGTGGGGCGTGGCCTATGAGGTGACGGGCTCCCAGGCTGAGGACTCGCTCCAGTACCTGAACATGAGGGAGGTTGTGTTGGGGGGGTACATGATGGAGACCGTGGAGTTCATTCCTAAGGAGAAGGGGCAGTGTCCGGTGCTGGCTCTCGTCTACATCGCCACATCCGACAACCCCATCTACCTCGGCCCCGCCCCCCACGGCGAGATCGCCGCCCAGATCGCCCTCTGCCGCGGCAGCACGGGCCTCAACATAGAGTACCTCGTGCGCCTGGCGGAGTTCATGAGGCTGCACTGCCCGGACGTGGAGGACGAACACCTCTTCTCTATTGAAGCCGCGGCTTTGAACATTTTTTCCCGACTTTGGTGAGATTGAGCCTCGAGACCACAAATCCCTCCTGCTGGGAACGGCAGAGAAGTCAGAGGTGTCGGCAGGTGAAGACGGACCTTTCTGGACGTCAGTGAATATTAGGTGACCTCAGAAGCACGTGATGCTTTTTAGCAGCAACACTAAGAGACTGATCACCTGTTTGACCCAATGACCTTTGTTGTAAAAAGGTATAAAACTGTATCATTCACTGTGTACAATTATGTTTTTTTAATAAAAGCACCAACGCCTACAATAAGTAAATAGCGGTCATGCTTTCCTGCGACGCCTGTAGAAATCCAGGTCTGATTCTGGTCCAGATCCTGCAGCTGAGGAACACGGGTCAGGTCCTGGATGTGCAGCCTAAAGGTCCTCTGGCCCAGCGCCAGCAGGACACAGAACCTGCTGCGATGCCGGGTTTCGTACCTGCACGGGTCCAAGGAACCGGATCCTGGAGTTCGGGCCCACGCGGGGTTCAGCCCGAGGGGCTCGCGTTGCAGTAACACGTGCACATGCCGCATGTCACAGTTAAACACAGGATCATTTTACCCATGGGCGCTCAGTCAGCACAGACACTTCCATTTCCCAACGAGGCCAAAGGTTTGAGGCGCAGGAGCCTCATGTGAAGGGAACACGGAGACGAAGCGGGCTCCTGTACGTCCTGCAGCCGCTGCCCTTTTACACAACCACACCAGGACACGCAGTTCTGGAGCGGGGGCTATTTAAAACAGCCTAAACACTAGAAGGAAGGAGGCAGACAGACAGGCAGGCAGACAGACAGACAGGCAGGCAGGCAGGCAGACAGACAGACAGACAGACAGACAGACAGACAGACAGACAGTAAGAAAGGCAGGTAGAGAAAGACAGACAGACAGGCAGGCAGACAGTAAGACAGGCAGGTAGAGAAAGAAAGACAGACAGACAGACAGGCAGGCAGGCAGGCAGGCAGGCAGACAGACAGACAGACAGACAGACAGGCAGGTAGAGAAAGACAGACAGACAGACAGGCAGACAGACAGGCAGACAGGCAAGTAGAGAAAGAAAGACAGACAGACAGACAGACAGACAGACAGACAGACAGACAGACAGACAGACAGACAGGCAGACAGTAAGACAGGCAGGTAGAGAAAGACAGACAGACAGACAGACAGACAGACAGACAGACAGACAGACAGATAGGCAGACAGGCAGACAGAAAGACAGGCAGGTAGAGAAAGACAGACAGACAGGCAGGCAGGTAGAGAAAGACAGACAGACAGGCAGGCAGGCAGGCAGACAGACAGATAGACAGACAGGCAGACAGAAAGACAGGCAGGTAGAGAAAGATAGACAGGCAGGCAGACAGACAGACAGACAGGCAGGCAGGCAGGCAGACAGACAGACAGACAGTAAGAAAGGCAGGTAGAGAAAGACAGACAGACAGACAGGCAGACAGTAAGACAGGCAGGTAGAGAAAGAAAGACAGACAGACAGACAGACAGACAGACAGACAGACAGACAGGCAGGCAGACAGTAAGACAGGCAAGTAGAGAAAGAAAGAAAGACAGACAGACAGACAGACAGACAGACAGACAGACAGACAGACAGACAGTAAGACAGGCAGGTAGAGAAAGAAAGACAGACAGACAGACAGACAGACAGACAGACAGACAGACAGACAGACAGACAGACAGACAGATAGGCAGACAGGCAGACAGAAAGACAGGCAGGTAGAGAAAGACAGACAGACAGGCAGGCAGGTAGAGAAAGACAGACAGACAGGCAGGCAGGCAGACAGACAGATAGACAGACAGGCAGACAGAAAGACAGGCAGGTAGAGAAAGACAGACAGGCAGGCAGGCAGACAGACAGACAGACAGACAGACAGACAGACAGACAGACAGACAGACAGACAGACAGACAGACAGACAGACAGACAGGTGTGAGTCAACAACACCTCTGCCATATGTTTGCATCTGAAACACGCGACACGCTGAACAGGCTCTGGTGCAAGTAGGTCAATTCTTCGCCTCCACAGCCTGCAATTACTTTGTTCGCTCCACGCCTCCCGTGTGTGGAAGTCAAGGAATGATCTAAATTAAGAAAAGAACAGCCCGTTCTGAGCTGTCAGCCGCAGTAAAGCCTCAGATGAGACACTGGCACAACAGCAAAACACAAAGACGTGTCTTCACCTGCAGCTGAGCTTCTAACACAAACAAAAGAGTTTTAAGTTCATGTCTGAGGTCATAAAGGTCATAAAATGTAGAATCTAAAAGGATCAAGCTTTCAAGCCCCACACTATGAACTTATAATGTATTTTATGAAACCAACATTAGTTTATTTATTGCTTATGCTGCTCAGAGCATCAGGTCTCATTGGAGCGATAACAGTAAAAGCTCGTGGATAAATGCTCCTGACTGCACTGTTACGGTTCCTTGGAGAGAAGCAGATGGATCATATGACAGCTGGGTCGTCAACCTAGAGGCGTTTACATTTATATATTTACTGATTCTAAGGAAAAAAATATTCTGTTTGAATGTACTTGTACTCTATTTATATAATACTTAATCAGTGTTAAACCCCATAAACCTGCATTTATTAAATCACGTTGCTGAGCAGAAACATTGCTTCCTCTTTCCTCCACCTGCATGTTAATGTGCACTCAGGCTGAACCCCGACCTTTGACCTTGGCCTGCTCTCTGGAAGTGCGTTAAAGAGAAAGTGATTCAGCCGCTAATGGCGTCCGGCCGCTGGAGAGCCGTCGGCCTCTAACTCCGGGGTCAGCGCCGTCCGCTGGAGGTCACGGCGCCCTCTGCTCCCAGAGGTCGAGCTCCATCACGAGAGCGCCGCCGTCCATTACTGCAGCCGCTAACGAGCGGGTAATGAAGCCCCGCCTCCAGACGGCCAGATGCTCCAGATGTCGGGTATTTTAGTGGTGAGGCCACGGGTCTGACTGTGGTTTCTGTTTTGGCGCTGAGCTGATGCTCGACTTGTTTCATGACGCAGGGGATCGTAGTTCAGACTCGTCCGTCGTTGTGCAACAATAAACAGTCTGCTTTAATCCCTTTATTGTCAGCCTCTCTTTATTGGAAATTGGTTCTTCTCATCCAAACACTGGAGCCATTTACTCCAGTCTGCTCTGGCAGGCGACTGCAGCGCCTCCTGCTTCATTCGTCTGCTCAGCGCTCGCTCTGCTCTTGATTCCACTTCCTTGATCTCGTTCACACCCAGACCCACACAGCAGCTTGGTTCTGGGGGCGCCAGACCCTGAGGCTGGTACTAAGCCTCTGCTGTGTAGGATCTTAGCAGTCCGGGGCTCCCGGGGCGTCCATGTGCTTCCTGTCCGGGTTCGCAGGCTTTGCCAGGAAACATCTGAGTGAGTGAGTGAAGCAGCGACACCTCAGCTCGCTGACCCAGAGTCAGCGCTGCCCCGCCGATCGCTGCCAGCTCACATCAGCAGCCGCTGTAATTATCACACAGGCTGGAGCCAAGTGAATCTCTGGTGATGGTGACGTTCTCTGTGCAGAACAATCGGGTGAAGCAGGTGTTCTGTCAGGTGCAGCGCTGCTGAGACTTCAGGCCAGTAAACACGAAGCGCGTCCAGCAGCATTCAAACTGGTTTCAGTCAGGTTCGTGTCCACATTTCATGTATAGTCCTTTACACATAAACTCCTGATCACAGGGAGACGTATGCAGAATGTGATGACTCAAAACATTTGATCCACTGTGTTTGTGTAGCAACAGTATCACAGTTGGTGCCACTCGATAAAGAAGCCTGTATCTTAGTGCGTGACGCGATCTGTGTGTCATCATGGAATCAAAACCAAACCACTACGCAGGCTGCTCCTTGGAACGGCCTCACCGAGAGCGGAAGGACGGCTCGGTGGAAACAGCCCGGGAGAAAACATTCATTATTTGAGAAAAAAGAAGAATTATTCAAATATTATTATCTGATGGTCAGAACACACAACATGGGAAATAATGTTACGCTCGTTCCTCCGTCCTGCTGGAGGCGCTGTTGTTGTCGGTGATGTCACTTCCTCTTGTAAGCAGTATCACTGGTTCTGTGTCTGTCCATGTGGTTCTGTCAAGTTCTTGGGCCGAGGTTCTTCTATTCTGTCTTATACAGATCCAACATGAGACCGCTGCTGTGACTCTTCTCTTTGTTGTGATGACTTCACGCTTTCAGGTAGTGTGACTCACTTTCTTACCTTGAATCAAAAGGCCCTGGAGGTTTCCTGCCATTTTTCTCTGGAGGGTTTTGTGCCAAAGAACAGGAAAGGCAGCTCTGTTTCCCACAAACCCAGAGTCAGTATCAGCGGCTCTTTACAGTAACTGTGAGAGTTTCTGAGTATTAAACTCAGCCAGAATCATAATTACATCTCTAATTCAGCACTTACTTGACTCCAAAATCACTGATTGAACTCACAAACAAACAAACAACAAACAAACAAAGTGTAATGATGCTTTGTGTTTGTTTGGAAACTTTCATGCCTTTGAAAAGCTCGTGTTCTCATGTTAATCGGCCAGAGTTTCCTGTTTAAACTGATTCTAATCGCATTTTGCAAGAACATACGCAGTGGTGCGGACTGATGTGGAGCCAACAGAAACCGCAAACAGCGATGCTTCAAAGGCCAAAGGGTGAGAGCCCTGTGGACACTGTTATCGGCTCCCTGTAGCGCGTCACATCAAACGGCCGCACTTTAATGCGGATGGGAATCATCATCACAGATTATTTCTGTGATTTTGCTCAAACTCTCAACTCCTGGTTTGTTCGGTTTGAAACGTGTGTGTGTGTGTGTGTGTGTGTGTGTGTGTGTGTGTGTGTGTGTGTGTGTGTGTGTGTGTGTGTGTGTGTGTGTGTGTTTACCTGGCAACATTCCTGACTCATCAGTCACGTCAGGTGTTTGGGTTCATCATATGTTCCATCGGACAGACGCAGCTCCTTTACGTCACCGTTCTGGGCTCTGCACCAAGTTCCACCCAGTCATTGACACATTCTAATGCTTATTCCTGCCACCAACCACATAATATATATATATATATATGCAGTGACTGCAGTTTGTAGCGGTGCTACTGTACGAACCACAAAGGGCCTGGGCTGAAGACCCCCTGTAAAGCTCTCAGGAGGGTAAAGTGGGATTAGTGCGCTGCCGTGGACCCCTGCCAGGGTTTAATGGAGCAGGAGGAACTAAAGTGGTGGTTTCTGGTCAACAAAGAGCCCTTAAAATGAGGACAGGCCGTCTTATCCTAAGCTGCTTCGGCTTCAAATGATACAATAATAGTTATGAAACTAATTCAGATTAACGCTCTGATCTGATCCCTCCACACAAAAAGGCGAGCAAGCGTCTCCTGATTCACACGATCGTGATTCACGCTTGTGCTTCGTGCCTTCCTGCAGTAACTGGCTTCAGGTCAAGAATGTGAGACGTGGGTTGATGAGGAGGTGAGGCAGGAGTGGGGGAGACCCTCCGTTAAGTGGCCGCAGCGTGTTCACCTGGGAACATCTGGACACGGAACCCGTTTCCACAGAGGGTCCTCTTCGTTTCTCATCATTTTAGAGACACCACGAACGCATCCAGTTCCTCCAACATGTGGTGCAGATGTTCATTCGCCAGAGGATGAACTGGTCTGGTCACTATTAATTAGCAAATGTTAGCATGCTAACACACAAACTGGGCACAGAAACCTGAGCCCAGAATTCAAGTTGATCCACCAGAGTCCACAAACCTTTCAGAGATTAGGATGAATATATGGAAAACACATTGTGTCCTATTTGTGACCCTGAAGTCAAACCCAGAACATGAAGAAGGAAGGTGTCTGCGCTGGGAGAGTCCATCCTCTTAATCCTTCCCACTTAAGAGCCTAGAGAAGATCTACTTAAAGGCACATTATGCAGGAAATATTATGCAAATGCGTGTTTATGGCCTCATCTGTGCGTCAGCCACTTGTTTAGTGCCCTGTGGACCGTGTGTCACAGATATCAGGCTTAAGGAGGTGCATAAGCTCTTAACACCTATCTGCCAGACTTTCTATTGTCCCATTGGAGCTGTGGCTGCGGCCTCAGTGAACTGTGGTGTTTGCCTGTTAACAGTCAGACCTGGTTCTGGAACGTCGTGGAGTCGTGTTGGTCTTTGCTCACGTTTCCAGGAGTCACGCCGTCGGGGGGAATGTGGAGGTTTGATGGATGGGGGGGGGGGGCCTTACTAAGCAGATTATGTCTGTAAATCTGAGCATGTCTAGTCATGCAGAGAGTGTGAGAACGGAGACGCCAAACATGTTTACGCCACCGGGCATCAGCTGTGCTGCAGCGCGAGGCCCCGTCGCCACCAGGACGTGGTGACATCTGCTGCACAGAGCGAAGCGCATCTGCCCGCCGTTGTCCACGCGCTCGCTGGCTGAGCTGTGGGGAACAGAAGAAGCTGCTGAGGGAAAAGGCTTTTCGGACGCAGGGATATTTAAAGGCTGTTTCCTGTGTTTGACGTTCACCTTGGACGTAGGAACCGCATTGTGGCTCTCAGCTGTCAGAACCGAGCCCGGCGCGGTGCGGGCCGGGGACCAGATGTGCCCCCCCCCCACCCCTCGCCCCCCCCAGGGAATAAACGTATCACTCACACTGCAGGTGGTGGGAAAAGGAGGGGGAGAGAAAGCGAGAAGAGAATGAGTGAGTGAGAAACAACAGCAAACAGGAAGCAGGGACTCAACAACACAATGCTCGCACCGTTTCCTGCAGGCTCAGACAGATAAGGAGCGACACTTTGTTTAAAGCTGGTTTCACCCTCAAACGTTTCCCACTTGACCCCCGAGCTGTGCTACAACTTATTATTATGAGAAGTGGAGTGAAATGATTCACATAATGTGAGGAATAATGTAAAACATGTACATCAAGACTTAGATTCGAAGTGGGTCCACACGCAGAGAAATCTGGAGCTATTAATGAAAGCACAATAGAGCCAGTATCAGAATTAGTGATTCAATTTTGTTCATAGATGAAATATCACTGTTTATATTGAATGTGTTTGTCTCTAAACCCTGAAAAGACAGGATGGAACATGGCACAAAAGGTTTTTAGCTGCAAACTGCACCTGGTGACAGTCGAACAATGGCCCTTTTTCCTTTGACATGGCAAAATAGAGCTGCCTTCGGGAAATCTACAGTTCAAAACCACAA
This sequence comes from Betta splendens, assembly GCF_900634795.4. Classification (NCBI taxonomy): domain Eukaryota; kingdom Metazoa; phylum Chordata; class Actinopteri; order Anabantiformes; family Osphronemidae; genus Betta; species Betta splendens. The sequence goes on along the minus strand of NC_040900.2, from coordinate 2,153,709 downwards.
AGCAATACGAAGTCTTCAAGGTCTACCTTTGTTGATTGTGATCTAGAAACAGGTGCTGAAAAATGAAATTCATCTTAAAATCGTCAGATTGTGCTGTAAGAGACTCTGTGTTTAATTCAGCAGACACAGCAGAGACGCGTCTTGTGGATGAGCGTGCGCTCAGTCAGACGCTGGAGCAACGTCTCCCTCTAGTGGCCACACGTGGTATTACACCGAACCCTTTCATTTATACAACTCTGAGCAGCGGAGAAAACCCACGTATTTTAATATTGGCGTTGACATTATAACCCATCATGTTTGATATTTTTTACCTATACACACATATACATATACATAATACACTATGTCTAATGTCGCTATCAGGCGGTGTTTTATACATTTCTAATTTCTGGGTTCACGCTTGGTACCTTCTCTCACGCGACTGTACGCGGTGAAGGTGAAATCAGCTGACTTTAACCAGTGGGCGTGGTCATGTCGATGCTCATCAAATGGAAAGCGTCAAAGAGCAGGGGGTCACTCATCTGATTGGGCGCCTTTGTTCTTTCAAACCGAGGTGTCCTCCTGCCTTTTATTGGGACTAACGGGTCCCTGGAGGAGGAGGAGGCCTCTTTTACAGTAACTTGGCTGATGGAGTAAGAACTCAGGACAACATGGCCCAGGCCTGTCAGAGGCGCGATGGAGCGGGCAGACAGAAGGAAGAGCTGAGCGTCATGCTGGTCGGGGATGGAGCTGTGGGGAAGAGCAGCATGATCATCAGCTACATCTTCAATGGATACAGCAGCGAGTACGTGCAAACAGCTCTGGACGTTTACACTGGTGGGTAGAAGGTGGGGGGAGCGTCACTAAAGCCTTTCAGCCCAACTATATATGTAACTACATAAACTAACGCCTCTCCCTACGTCACGTGCAGGTTTGGTTCATGTGAATGGAGTTCCAACTCGTGTTAAACTCATAGATACTGCTGGACAGGTAACCACCAGCCACCGTGCTGATTCTGTGGGGACAGGTTGATGTTGATGTTGATGTTAATGTTGATGTTAATGTCCTGTGCTTCTCACCCTTTTCTCTGACAGGAGGAGTTCGTCCATCTCCGCCCCCTGTGCTTCGCCCACGTGGACGTCTTCATCCTCTGCTTCAGCCTGGTCGACCCTGTCTCCTTTCACAACATCACATCCAGATGGGTCCCGCAGATTCGTGCCGGCAACCTGGCCTCTCCCATCGTCCTGGTGGGAACTCAGTCGGACCTGCGTCACAGCGCGGACGTCCTGGCCGGTCTGGACCGGCGCCGCAGCGCACCGGTGCCCTGCAGCCAGGCCGCGCGGCTGAGGCGCAGGATCCGAGCTCAGGACTACGTGGAGTGTTCCGCTCTGACTCAGCACAAGCTCAAACATGTGTTTGACTGCGCCATAACTGCTGCCATCAGGCACAAGCACGCGGCGGCTATGAACTCCAGCAAGCGCAGCCTGCTCAAACGCCTCAAAGCCTTCTGTGACGCGAGGAGGAGGAAAATCTTCAGATTCATTTGACCTTATGGAAAAGTATGTTCAACCTCTAGAGGATTCATTTCTCTCAAATGTGCACTAAGAGAAGACAATCCTGACTTTGTCCACTTTTCATTCTGCCTCCTTTTGTCCTTCTGCTCTTTGATGTTTTGCTTGTTGTTGTTCATATTTGCGTGTGTGTTAACGTTTTGTAATAAATGCACCAAATACTTATTTCAGCGTCACACATTTTATGGTCAGTTTAACATTGGAGCCTGAGCTGAAGCTACTGTCAGAGAGGAAATGGAGGGAAAAAACAAAATGCCATTTAGGACAAATGGTCACCTGCTGGTACTTTGAAATGCTAATTAAGAAGACAAAAGGCTTTTAAATCCGTCCTCTCTTCAAAAGCTAATGTTTCTACCCAGTACTTTTAGTAGCGGCCTCAGAGTTTCCCTCTATGCTGGTGGTCAGTCATGAATTCTATTCAATTAGGGTTTTATATCATTTTCAGATTAAGCAGATTTGCAAGAAATACATTAATTAAAATGAGATTTTTTTTTCTTTTATGCCGCATGTTTTAAATAATCAGCAGTTGGTGAGATTTTACTTTGGCGCAGCAAAGGTCCAATAACGTAACACAATAAAGCTGTTACTAATTGTGCTACATCTGAACTCTCTATCACATCACTTAATCTTTAAATCTTCTTGTTATATTTTTCTCAATTCTTTTACTTCGAGTCTGCTTTTAGACCCAGTCGGTGCGCTGAATGGAATAGTTATACCAACAGGAGCTTTAAAACTACGTTTCCCATCATGCATCCGCACGCTCCCCTTTTTTGACCCTGTGACTGAAAATAATCTGATCAGCTGATCTGACCTGGCAACAAAATAGCGTAGCTAGAGAAGAAACCTGTCAGGGAGGGCGCTGAAGAACAAAACAATGACACCTCTCGGACGGAGACACGCACACTAATACGTTTTAAAGACTTCATCAACGCGTTCGCGTGGATTTCTTCCTGTTTTAAAGTGGGAGTGCGCGCGGATCTCCGAGCTGCAGACGTCGACCGGTTGTTGTTTTGGTTGATATGCTCCAGCTAGCTGCCTGTTTGCACGGCTATGAGCTGTAACGGCTCGCTGGGACGCAAATTAGACGTTTTCTCTGGGGAAAAAGTTGAAGCAGTCAGTCGGAAGAAGCTGTGAGCTCATTTTGAATGTTACGGTGCCAAATCCTGTGACCGAGCGACTCGCCGGGGAGCTGTTGATGGTCAGCTGCTTAGCTAGCTTGTTGTTAGCATCAACATTTGCACATTCACCCTTTAGGGACTGTTCATTGTCTTGGCTTGTACCGGTTGCCTGTGGATTCTACACTTCAGTTCTCTGCCACGAGTTTGTGTATTAGTGCGGCTCTTTGCTAGTTTTAATGCGCAAACAAGTTAAGTTTTAATAACAAACTCATCTGTTTCTACTTCATTACCTCAAATAATTTTATTAGAACAGCTTTAAGCTTATTACATGTTGCTGAATCACCAGCCCTGTTAACATGCAGCTCATTTAAGTTAATTAAAAGTACATTTTTAAGATATCAGCACATGTTGTTTTTCATTAACTGCTGCAGGAAATAACTGGTGCTATTGTGAAAGCTGCCCCAAGAAGCGCTTCTCTGTATTTAACTGAGGTTTTAAACAATGAGTGGACATGGCTCCTCTTCAGAAAAAGGAGTTAATACCAGTCTAATATGTCAGGAGAGTTATGATTGCGGTGGCTCTGAGGAGGCTGCATTTGAGTGCTATGAATGCAAAACCCTGCAATGTGTTCGTTGTGAGCTCAGGCTCCACAGTCAGGAGCGCTTCAGGAACCATGAGCGGGTCCAGGTCGGTCCTGGACACGTCCCTGTGTGTGACAGCTGCAAAGGGGACAACGGCAAACGCAACAGGTCCGTGGTGCGCTGCCAGAACTGCAGAGTGAACCTGTGTCAGGACTGTCAGAAACGCACGCACAGCGGCGGCAATAAGAAGAAGCACCAGCTCACGGCCTTCGCTCCTCCACCCGCGCCCTTCGCTCCTCCACCCGCGCCCTTCACTCCTCCACCCGCGGACGGGAGCGCCGTCCAATCACCTGCGCACGCCGCCAATCAGGCCGTTTCTCAGAGGTCAAAACTCGTGGAGAGGGTTGCCAGTTTCCTCCTGGTTGATGAGAATGAGGAAATGCAGGTGAGTTGTTCAACACTAACACATTAGAATAATGTTTGATTTCACTGCATTAACTGTTTTTCACTTTGTCTCCCAAGATTAAAGACGAAGAGTCTTTCCTGAAGAGACTGGGCTGCGACGCGGAGCAGCTGCTGAAGGTCGTGTCCATCTTTGGAAACACAGGAGAGGGCAAATCGCACACCCTCAACCACACGTTCTTCATGGGCAGAGAGGTGTTCAAGACTTCGCCCACTCAGGAGTCGTGCACGGTGGGCGTGTGGGCCGCGTTGGACCCCGTCCACAGGGTGGTGGTCATCGACACGGAGGGGCTGCTGGGGAACAGCACCAAGCAGGGCCAGAGAACCCGCCTCCTGCTCAAGGTCCTCGCCATTTCCGACCTCATCATTTACCGGACCCACGCCGACCGTCTCCACGACGACCTCTTCAAGTTCCTCGGGGACGCCTCGGACGCCTACCTGAAGCATTTCACCAAGGAGCTGAAGGCCACCACGGCCCGCTGCGGCCTGGACGTGCCGCTGTCCACCCTGGGGCCCGCCGTGGTCATCTTCCATGAGACGGTCCACACCAAGCTGCTCGGTTCAGGTGGGTTCAGTCTCAGGATACTCACCACTAGTGGCAGCTGCAGTGAAGTGGACACCGTGGATGCAACACAGTAATTCAAGGACCAAAAACAGCAGCATAATTGCAGGTTTTGTAGATTTTTCTCTGTAGTGCTGTTTTTTCCCATGTCTGTCTGTTTCACCAGAGTTTTTGATCTACTTGTGTTCCAGCTACAGACTTGAAAATCATGGTCTGAATGTTAAAACCCATACACCTGTGCTCAGTGTAGTCGGGGAGAGGAGTTTTACCGGTCTATTATTTTGTTATACATTACATTATTGTAATTCCATCATCCTGACATCAGGTTTGCGATGTCAGCAAACGCCTCTTGTCTCGTCTTTATGTTGTTTTGCGTGTTCCATAAAAATGTGGAGACGCCTGATAGAAGGTACACAAAGGGTTTTTTTTGCCCTAAAAAGACAGTTTTTTTGACTTTTAGCCAGTTCAACGAGATTCTTGCCACTGAAGCCTCACTGAAGACACCAAAGCACCAAATACAGTGCTAATGGAATAGCTCAACGCGGAGTCAGACCGTAACTAATTCCTTGGTTGTCCTGCGCGATCTTGGCCATTAAAGCTGATTGTGATGTCACAGCTACGGTCTCTTCGTGTTTTTCAGATAAGTCATCTGAGTCGGTGGATCGGCTGCTGTTGGAGCGCTTCAGGAAGCTCTCCCGTTTTCCGGATGCGTTCAGCTCGGTGCAGTACTGGGGCACACAGACCCTCAGCCCCCCCACCGACTTCAGCGGCCTGCAGAACAAGCTGGAGCCGCTGCTGGACAACAACGCCACGCGCTCCCCGCGCTCCCCGGGGGTCATCTTCAAAGCCCTGCAGGTGGGGCTCATGAATGCCAGCCAGCCTCCAGCGTGCTTCAAGCTGTCTCTCAACCGACCCTCGCGTTTATCGTGTGGTATTATCTGCCTCACAGGCTTTGAGCGAGCGCTTCAATGGGGAAATCGCCGGTGAGCTCGTGGCCAACAGCTGCTTCTTCCCTGACGAGTACTTCACCTGCTCCAGCCTCTGCCTCAGCTGCGGGTGAGTGTTTTGTCTGCCTTTGTTTTTTTAATGCTCATCATCATCTCGTAACTGCTCAACATTGTGATTCACCGCTCTCCCACCAGATCTGGCTGCAAGAACAGCATGAACCACTTAGGAGAAGGCGTGTGTCATGACGCCAAGCATCGCTGTCGCTATTCGGTTCAGTACGATAATCGCATTTACACCTGTAAGGTAAGAACGGCAGCTCACACACGTCCCAGACACAGCTGAGCCTCCGTTACGATCTTCATCGTGTCATTTACTATTACAGGCCTGCTACGAAGGAGGGAAAGAGGTCGTAGTTATCCCCAAAACCTCCGCTTCATCAGACTCTCCGTGGATGGGACTCGCAAAATACGCCTGGTCTGGGTAAGAGCCAGCTCCGTGTCCTGGCTTTGAACCCTAGCTGGGTTTTAGCATTAGTAATGCTAATTGTTATGTTCTACAGCATTTGAGCAGACACGTTTTCACATATTTATAGGTATGTCATTGAATGTCCCAACTGCGGAGTGATCTATCGGAGTCGTCAGTACTGGTATGGGAATCAGGACCCTGTGGACACAGTTGTTCGCACTGAGATACAGCACGTGTGGCCGGGGGTGAGAGTCAAGCTGCTCTGTTTACTCCTCGGTTATTATTTTATATTATTTGAATAACTCTTCTTATTAAAAACAAAATCTGTTTGCAGTCCAATGGCTTTTTAAAAGACAATAGCAACGCAGCGCAGCGTCTTCTGGATGGAGTCAACCTTGTGGCCCAGTCGGTGTCGGAGCTCAGTGTCAAGCCTGCCAAGGCCGTCACCTCTTGGCTGACGGATCAGATCGCCCCAGCCTACTGGAAACCCAACTCCCTCATCTTGGTGAGTGACACACGGGCCCCGCCCTCTTCCATCCCCCACCAGCAGCCAAGTCAACACTTTGGCGTCCAGGGGGATGTTTACTGTCTGCCTGCTACAAGTCACAGGATGAAACTGGGACCCGCTTCCTGTAGCTCTTGGTGTGTAATACAATTCAACAGAGCTTGTGTTTTCCTTTTGTACAAGGTGTGCCATAAGTGTCACGCAGTCTTCCAAGACAACGACACCAAGCATCACTGCCGTGCCTGTGGGGAGGGCTTCTGTGATGGCTGCTCCTCCAAAGCAGCACCCGTCCCAGAGCGAGGCTGGGGTCTCGCCCCCGTCAGAGTCTGCGACATCTGCTACGAGCAGAGAGCGTCATACACAGGTACGTGCTCATTATCAGTGATGTCACATGGGGCTGGGTGTGCTCTGACTAATGTATGCTCTGACTGCAGAGCTGCTGGAAGCAGAGCTAGACGAGGAAGATGGTGGAACGCTTGCCAGGAAGGTCGGAGAGGCTGTCACCAACACCATAGGGGTTGTGGTCACTGCTATTGATATCCCGCTTGGTGAGTATTAACTAAGAATAAAACCTAAAGCGGATTGTTATCCAACAAGGGGAAATGACCCAGTAAATATAAACGTATAGGTGCAGCGCCCCCTGGCGGCAGACACAGATTGTGCTTATTCATGGCTGAAAGAAAAGCCTTGAGGTCTTGTTTTTCTAGTTTGAACTCTTGACAATATTATTTAGGAAACCAGCCAGAAAAAGCGCTGATATACCAAATGGATCAGTGGCAACATGCCACAGATGAAGGAAACAGACAATGACTTCCAAGCTGTCACGTTATCGTGTGCGTTTCAGTTTTGGGCCTGTAAACATTCCTGCCGATGCAGGATTTTCAAGTCAGATGTCTCCATTCAGAATCTGATGAATAGATGGCACTTTGGTCACTCATGAGTAACAGTTCTGTAGAAGCCAAAATGAAATCAAAATTTCCTGCGTATTCTACTGAGGAAACTGTCTCATGTGTCTTATGTAAGAAACACAGCACAGCCTGAGGTGAGGCCTTTGCCTTTGCCTACACTTATATTTTGGCCATTGTTATATATCAGAATGTTTCATAACCTCACATCCAGACGCCACCCTTCACAACCAAATGATTACATTTAAGACCCTCTGCCCCATCAAAATTACATGAATCACATCAAAAGGCTATGTCCTGATTATATAATAATAAAATTATCATATTAGCCCATTTCCAGACCTTTTTAACGCGTTTCCATGGTTACACCAGTGAAGACAGATAAGGATGTGGTTTTAACACCATAGTGAATTGAAAGTATTTCAAATATATATCTTAAATATTAGTAAACGCTGATATATTAGGTTATGGTACACCCTGGTAGTATTTAATCAGGCAGCATTAGACACATATAGTAGGAGAGCTTTTTAACCAATGAATATATTTCTCCTCCTAGGTTTAGTCAAAGACGCAGCCCGACCTGCCTACTGGGTGCCTGACCAGGACATCCTGTCTTGCCACAACTGCCAACGAGAGTTCACTGCCAAGCTGTCCAAGCACCACTGCCGCGCCTGCGGCCAGGGCGTGTGCGACGACTGCTCCCCCGAGCGCCGCCCGGTCCCGTCGCGGGGCTGGGACCACCCGGTGCGCGTCTGCACCGGCTGCAACCAGAGAGCCGGAGAACTTTAACAGGAACAGGCCTCCTTTCCTCGGAGCGCTGGCGAGAACCACTCGCTGACTCCGCTCGCAGTCTGTCACTGCTTTACCTCCGTTATCGCAGTGGTTCTGTCTCGCATCTGGGGCAAGGAGGCTTTTAGGTATTTATTAGCAGAGTTGGGATTTCAGAGTTCATGTGGCCTTTGTAGAGCAGCCAGAACATGGGGGCTATTTGACTGAGTGTGAATCCTCCGCTTCCACTCTCATTGTAAGAAATATTTTAAACATTATCGACGCAAATCCCTAATTTTTAGGTTTAATAAGGCTGTTGAGTTATTTTTCTACTATCAGAAAATATAAAAAAATGTATCATATGATAAATATCAGTTAGTTGAGAACCCAGTGGGGTTGGTGTGATTAGCTTCCAGCAAGTGTTATTCAGGAGTATTGTTTCTCTGACGTCGTCCATGTAATGGCGGGGACTTCAGGTTCCATCGCATGCCGTATTGCAACATTTAAGTTTTGCACTAAACCCCTTTCAGCTGTTCTAGGCTGTTGCTTGGCCTGGCCAGAACACAGGCGTCCCGCCGATCAGGTCGCCCCTGATGGAGCAGGAACCTTGGGCGGGTCCAGACACGAGGGCGTCTGTCGTGCCAAATCCATCCAGTTCACTGTGTCTGTGCTGGAATATTGTTTATTAAATCATGTAATATGTGGTTGTATGACGACATAGAACTATGTTAGATGAGTGTATATTTGAAATGTTTAAGATTATTTATGTATCGAAGTAAAAAAAATGTATTCGTACTACGACATGCATGACAGTCTGAAGGATCCAGATCACAACCCCTCTACTGCTTCCGTCCACCATTATTGTGTATAAAAAATGTATGAATCTCAAATTCAAAATCGGTTTTATCACAGCTAGCATTTCATTGTTTGTTTACGTGTTTTCAGTTTATGAGTGTTTTGTTAATATGTTGGACTTAATAGGACTGGGAATTAGTATGTTCCATACATTGACTCCTCCATAGGAAACAATCTGACAGAAAAAGGAATTCGGGACAAAGCTCAGTACTTTTTCTATTCATCACACACACTTTTTCCGTTATTTGACATCTGTTATTAATTTGTTTGTTTTAGTTTGACACTAGTTGTGTAGTTATTTATATACTTTGTAGTGAATCAGCAATTTGTCCTTATATTATTTTTGTCTTTCATCTTTACACACATATGGCAAAGGAGCAGCTTCAACTTGTGTTACGATTTTCATGCTGAGTATCTGAGTGATGGCACCGTTACATGTGGATATTATACAAAGCACAAGGGGATGCCTTTAACACTTATGCTCGTATTTTACAGTTAGAAGTGAGGAAAGTGGGTCTGTTGGTTGTAAGCTGTGTAGATAAAGTTGATTCTCCCTTTGCTCCTTACTTGAAGCTTGTTGGCTCTGATGTCTGATGGGAAGATATTGTGTCTGCCTTGTCTCAAAATAGATTTATCTGTCTGAATGTTGCGCCACACACACCCTGATCTGAGATGCTAACGTTGCACAACATAGAATAGGAAAAACATCGTGTCCCATTACTTGTATTAGAGTTAATTCCCAGACAATTATGTGCAGTCTCTTGGCTTCAAATGTCTTTTGAGGTGTTGGAGAAATACATTTTTGTGAAGTCCAGTTCTGTTTATTGGGCTGCGACTGCTGCATTTTCAACTGTTTGAACTAACTTGAACCAGTGATGTGTGGATATTTGGACAAGATTAAAGTTGTATTGACTGACTCCCATCTATCAAAACCTGTCTATAAACTGGAATGGCCTCTGTCTCAAGTATGTTTGTGTTTAATTCTCCGTGTATCAAACCACTCACTGTGCTGCATGTGGGAGGAATACATCGTGTGCACGCCTTTGTATCATGAGCCTCGCTTTCAGTCCTCCCCAACACTAGCGCTTCAGATGAAGTGAGGGAAAATTATTTGCTTGGTGCTTATTGATGATGATGATGATGATGATGAATGATTTATAATTATTTTAATAAATAATTAAACATGAGCTTCCATGTTGATAGTCTGTGCCACTTACAGTGCATTGACTCACCGAGGGGGAAATTGCCATGTTGACATGGATCCAAGCCGCAGCACGGGGCTCTTTAAAAGTGTTGTAATTCAGTTCTGTACAATATAAATACAAGGGAAAACCCTTTAAAATAATTTTGACAGTTTACCTTATTAAGACACGCCCCGTCCGCGTATGCTGTAAATGTATTGGTCCACGAATTCAACGCGAGCTCTGATTGGCCAATTCCTCTAGGTTTCCCTCAGAACTGCAAGACGCCGATATTGCGTTACATTGTAGCAAAATGGCGGCTGTCATTCAGAATCCACTAAAAGCGTAAGTAATTTGGACATTGAGGAAATTGTTAATAATTACTTTGTTGCCAAGTCGTATATGAAGTGTGGCTTTCGTTGCATGTCATTCTGAGCCGTGTGCACACGGCAAACGAGGCTGTCCGAATCTATTTTGTGTACTTCTTGCACGGTAAAGTAGCCCGTATACTTCTTTTATTCCCCAAATTTAAACCTTTAGTCTCGAGCATGTGCCCGAGGCTGTGTGACATTTCGCCCGCACTGGCCGAGCGTTTCCTCCGCCGCGGGTTAGCATTCAACACAGCACTGTGTCGCCTTTCCTGGGCTATAAATTTATTTGAAAACTGTCGACAACGTGCCTTTGCGCCGCACCGAACGACCACAAGCCGATTTTCGTCGTGCTCGGCGGAGCACGGCGGCGGAATATCGTGTGACATTCCGAAAGTCGTTCATAGTTGCCGTGGATTGTCGACATGTCAACTTTGGCTCCTCCGAGCGCAGACGTGGTCAGGACCCGGTAAAGCAAGGGAGGAGGCATTTTGCATTTGCATGCTTTGCTGGCGAAATCGACAAAAGTGTCAGCAATTCGACTCCGCCGTCGGAAACGGACCGGCGGTCTGTGCACGCGCAGCCCGAGCCGTGGTCATTTCTGTCCCTCAACTTCAAAGCAATGCTCCACCTTTTTCTCCATTTCTCCTTTGTTCTTCTGTATTGTTTCACCAGTTCCATGGTGGACGTCAACGCAGCCCAACTTAGACTCACTCAGCTTCTCCCGGTTCTTTTTTTTTGCCTCCGCACATGATAATCTAGCGTGTCCTCTAAATGTTCGTTGTGCTGGACGTGGCAGCGGCGTTCGGTCCGTATCGATGGCTCCTAATGATCACCATGATCCGTGGGGCTGTGGAGGCAGTGCACGCACTCCGCTGTGGCTTTAAGTGGAGGAGTGCTGGAGATTAGCTCGGTCCAGGATCCTGGGCCCATCTGTCAGAGAGATGCTCCGGCACAGAGGAAGTGTTGGGCACGAGCAGGAGAACCATCTGCTCCTCCGTGGAGGTACCCTGGCACCTCCGTGGACCGAGGAGCAGCGAGTGCTCCACGCGTCACATTGCACATCACCCACATTCCTCTTGTGGTGTTGCTATTCGTGATGTTTCCCGTTTTTCCTGTTGCATATTTCCGCAATATTTTGTCGGAAGTATTTTATTTAGTGAAGCTTAGAAGCCAGAAACACACTCTAGTGTATATAGTTATACTGTCTAATAGTCAAATGATTACGGGTGCCTTTTAATTCTGTGGCTGATGACTGATAGCGGAGCAGGGCTTAGGCTGATGATGGACTGAACGAGGCCTCGCGTGTTGCGTGGAGGCAGGATGGATTTCGGTCAAAGGTGTGTGTAGACACACACCATCACGCTGGCGCGTTCCTTGTCAGCCTCCCGTTTGGGTCCCTGCCCACCGGCGGAGGCCCAGTACAATGGCAGGCCGCCTGTGCTGACTCCAGAGCAGCTCAGCCAGCCACTGTTAACTATGTCAATAAACAGCACATCCGCGTTTCGCTTTCTGTCCTCCAGTCGGGTTTTCAAGCAGAATTGCTGTTAAGTGCGTTTCATCTTTACCTTGTTGGACCCCTTTCTCTCCTCGTGTCCCAACAAGCTTCACTGTGTGTCTGTTGTGAAGCTGCTGCCTGGTCTTGGACTCGCTTCTTGCATTCTGATGTGAAATGTCTCCTTGCTATAAGCTGTGCTTAATGAAGTGTTTCAATCTGCTATAATTAGCCTCTGTCTCGGGTTTCTGACTTCATTTCACACGTTTGTCAGATTATAATTAGTCATACTTGACACTAATTGGATGTTGCTCATGTGGACCAGTTTGACCTTTTTCTTATATTAAGATGATTCACTTCAGGGAAATGAAGCACCGGTTTGACTGGAGCTGTGGCGGCGGAAGGAGCTGCAGCGGTGCACACGGCCCGCGCTCGTCGGCGCCGGGTCCGTCCTCGCTCCAGCGCGGACGGAGGCTAATCTCCACAATCTGCTGATTAAACTGCGGCCTGGAATATTTAATTAATACAGAATCTCACAAAGCTGGCCATTAAACCTTTAGGCACAGCTGGGGGAGGTTTGGGTGGGCCGGCGCCTCCTCCCATGCTGACCCAGCGCCTCCACCAGCGCCTCCACCAGCGCCACCGTTGGCCGGCTGCTCGTCGGCGCCGCAGCGAGCTGCCGTACGGGCTGGTGTTCCTCCTGCCCTCGCGCAGGCCGTGCTCCGCTGATTGGTGTAATCATAGGCTGCTGTCAGGATGCAGTCACTCTGTAAACCCTCCTCCTCCCCCTCGCTTGCTATGTGGTGGCTGCAGCTTCCTGTGCAGGAGCAGTGCACCTGCAAATGTGAAGAAGCTCCAGAAACACTGCATCTGTAGCATCGCATCCTACTTTCACTCTTTGTCTTTCTTCGTTCAAGTCCTGTGTCTTCAGCGTCACGCTGCTTTAAAAATGACTTTTGTCACGACTGCAGATCACCTCACCTTTTTATGACTCCTGTCCTCAGCAAACGCCGAGTCTGTCGTCAGATATGCGAAAGGAGTGTTGACACATGCTCGCGTTACGGGCGTAGGCATGTGACGCGGCCCAGCGCTGGCAGCAGCGCTCAGACGGAGGCCCACGGCCTCATAGTCACTATAGTCACTGACGCTGTTTGTTGTCATGAACATGCCGGAACCGGAAGATCAAACATGTTTATCTTTTATAAAAGCTAAGTAACTGCAGTTGTCTTAGTTAAAGCACAAAGCCTGTCTGTCATCAGCCCCTGAGTCAAAGTGTGCGTGCGCGTGCACGTGCGCGCGTGTGTGGATCCTGTCACTCATTCCGAGTGTCTGAAGGATGTCTCACCTGAGCCAGAGCACCTGCTGCTCACGGCGGTGGGTGAGGGTGTTTTTGCACCCGCCGCCTCTTTGTTCCGTGCCTCGGTTCCGTCGCCGCCGATCGATCCCCGGTTGGTTCCGCTGAAGAACCGCAGCTTCTTGGTGACGCGTATCTTCGCCGGTAGTGGACCTGAGGGAGCGTTTATAGCTCGTCTGCTGTTAGTAAGCTGATACGCCACCTGCTTCCCATTAGAGCGGCGTGTTAACATCAAGGAATGGCAGAGAAGCACACGGGTTCCATTGACGGGGATTAGTTGTTACAAACAATGCAACCTGTCCACAAGCGGCGAAAGGAATTCACTTTGGATTTCATGCGCTTGAGTTTCTATGTATTTTTGAGCCATTTCCTGGTAAAACTCCAGCCTCACTGTAAAAACGTTTCTGTGATGAAGCCAAACAAGCTCTTCTGGGAAACTGGTGCTTCCTGACTTTGTCTTTACTGCATCACACGTTTACAAGGAAACGGCGCGTGCTCATTATGACTATTACCTACAGCATATCCTGACAGCAGCAATGGTGTCGGCCTCTGGTTTTATTTTTCTCCCACCTCCACCTCACCCTGTTCCTCTGTGACTTCTTCCTCCTCTCTCTCTCTCTCACACTGTTGCTTTGTCTGAGCTGCGGAGTCGCGCTCTTTGTGCGGGACACAGTTTTCGCCCGGCTGTTCGTCTGCTGGACGGAGGATCTGGAAGACATTGACAAATCACACCCATGCCCCCTCCCGCCTCCAAATCTGAGATTCTATGCTCGAAGCTTGCAGCTCATTAGTTTCACTTCAAAATGGCTGTCTCCCTAATGCTGTAATTGAGAACACATGGAGGAACTTCATTATGAGAATGTTCAAAGTAGAACCAGTTCCTACAGTGTTATTTGCCCTGATATAACAACCCACCGTGAAAATCATGTACAAAGTACCTCGCTATGATTTTAGACTTGGAGCATTTACCTCCATTTTGATATAGTCTAATTAGAACCTGCCCTGTGCTAGGCTCTCTGCTGAGATTAATTAAGTAGGCTAATTACCATACCAGGCGTGTGGCAGCGATTGAGGGCTTGAATGTGAAATTTCCTCCCCCATTTCACTCTGAATATTAACACGGAACCCCTGAGGGACTGCCAAAATCTCAGTGGTACTAAGAAAAGTGAAACTAAAGTGTTGGGAGCCTTTGCTGCCTGCGCGTTGAAGGAGCGACAGATTGACAGACTCCAGATGTGACAGTGTTGTTGTGATACCAGCACCACCAGAACCAATCTAGCTTTGTTGTGTGTGTGTGTGTGTGTGTGTGTATATAAAAGCAATCTGCAGTTACAATGTAGCTCTACTAGTATCTGTTTCTTTATGAGCTTCAGATGCCTGGTCTAATCTGTGGTGTTAACGTTGCCCCCCCCCCAGGTTGGGTGACCAGTTCTATAAGGATGCCATTGAGCAGTGTCGCAGCTACAACGCCCGGCTGTGTGCCGAGCGCAGCGTCCGTCTGCCGTTCTTGGACTCGCAAACGGGAGTGGCCCAGAACAACTGCTACATCTGGATGGAGCGCCACCATCGCAGCCCTGGTGGGAACACACACACACACACACGTTTTCTGGCCCATTAAGCTTCTAAAGTGGCGTCTGCATCTACATTTACTGAGGAAGACTTCAGCTGCAGCCTTCAGACGTTTGTGTTTTATAGATTATTCCAGTCACTGTCAGCTGCTCCATCGTTAAAGTAGAATGTTTGCATCTGCTTGCGTTCAGGTGTTGCTGCTGGACAGATGTACACGTACCCCGCTCGCTGCTGGAGAAAGAAGAGGCGGCTCCACCACGCCACAGATCCCCGCCTGGGCCTGTACGGCCTGCAGCTCGGTAAGAGCCCTCGGACCCACCTGCCCGGCGCCGTCCTCGCCGCGCCCCCTCCCACTCAGCTGTCTGCTGTGCCCCCGTCTCCATCCACTTCCTCCACTTCCTCCTGCTCATGTGATTACTGGTGATGATCTGGAATTATCTCGCTAAACACACTGCTCTGTCTGCATGCAGAGCAGAACAGGCTGCCAGTCATTTCTTTTAGAGGATGAGATGTGGCTGTGTTCATCCCGGCTTGTAAACTTGTTTTGTGAGAAGTAGAACATGTAATTAGATTTACCACTGCTGGGAGCAGTGAGCCGGAGTTTGGCCGCTGCAGACAGTATTTAATAAATGTTGTGGAATGAAGTTTGGTCTTCTCGAGCTGCCACTTGAAGCAGCTCACTCAACACATTTGCTGTGTCCTCTACGCCGATCCTATTTTCTACTTACCACCTCCCGTGTTTATTGGGTTTTTTTTGTCTCTGGCAGCTTTTCATCTCGTCATCTCTCCATGTCTGTGTCTGCGCATTATTGTGGACAGCTCAAGTCGGCTCCATGACCAACGCTAGTACAGTATACGCTGTGTTACAGCCTTAGTCTCTAGTAGTTGTAGTGTTTTCTATAAAAGGATATGAGAGTAGAAATATATTTGTGACGTTTTATTTTATTATTGCATGGTGGAAGGACAAAGGTTCAGAAAGCTGAGAAAGTAGAAGACTGGAAAGGGAACGCAAGCCGGAGCGCTAGCATATGAAGCAAGTCTTTGTTTCCCAAATACATCCCATTGTAGCCTATTGTTTTCCACTGAGCTGGCGCTCACTGAGGCTCCACCACCTCCCTGCTGCCCCTTCCCTCCAACAACAGTAGGTTGTATGCGCTCTCCTCGAGTGGCCAGCAGAGAGGGAACGTGGTGTGATTCACCCTGGCACCTCTCGGCCCGTTGTGCATCTGGCCAGAGGTGGCCGGCGCTGGGCAGAAGCCAGAGTCCGTCTCGCTGCCTGGGTAGGTTTTCTAACTGATGCTGTGCTAGAGACTCTGGCTGCATGCAGAATGGGCTCCCTGCTGCAGGCTGCTGCCTGCTCTATTTTTAGCCCCCCAGCTCCCATGGGTTGGGAGGGAGTGAGGGAGGGATGTGGGGAGGGGGCTCTGTCTCGTCGCGGAGAGTTGAAAGTCAGCGTGTGCAGACACAATGGTGAGGGGCTGCCGCCGCATGGCTGGGAGAGGCCTGTTAAATGTGCCTCATACCTATGCAGTCACAGGAGCCTTGGTGGCAGGTGCAGCCATAGCATTAGAGACTTGTACGAAGCTGTGAAGTGTGTCCACAAAACGTAAAACGTCCACAAACGCGATGATGGTGATCTCTCTGAAGACTGACGGCTCTGCTTTGTCTGCTCAACCCGGCCTCCTACACTGTTTGTTTGGATCCTCAGCTCACTGTAGGAGGATTTATCAGCACGATGTGTTCAAGTCATAAGCCACTTAATGACATCGTGCTTCTGACAAAGTCGGGCCCATCGTGCACCATGCAGCAGCGATGAGAGCCATTTACTGCTGTTAAAATAGTTGTGATAACACGTTGTGTGTAGAGACAAATGCTGCCTCCATGTCCCACATGCTCCTGTTGGGTGTAGTGTGAATGTAGGAGAGTGGAGGAAACATACTGAAAACGTGCTGACATCAGAGAATCTTCCTCATCCTCTTCCATGCTGTCTGAGGTGGGTTCTGGGACTGTAGCTCATCGCATGTTCCTTCCTGTGTCTTCGTGCAGACGGTGGCCTTATGTCCAAGGACTCCCTGCCGGCCCAGAGCACCACACTGGAGGCGCTGCTGCGAGGGGAGGGTCTGGACAAGAGGAACAACTCTAAGAACGACGAGGAGAGTCTGCTGGAGATCCAGGTTGGAGCTCTGTTTAAAGCCTTCTGCCCGAATGCAAAAACGTACATGTTCAACAGGATCACTTCAACAGTCGAGGGCCCCGGCGATGAGGGTGAAGTATTGAGCCTCGACCGGTTGCCAAGGCAACCTGCCAAGTTTTTCCAGCTGACCTGCAGGGCTCGTTAGTTAACTGCTGTCTCAGTGAGAGCCAGGAAGGGACCGCTTCCATGTTGATTCCCCTTTACTCACCATTATACGTGGTGTCAATGAGACATCCACATATCAGTGAAAATAAGCAGAGAATTACAGTCCTTGAATTGTTTTCAGTATTTATCTCATGATGATCTTTTTAATCTTCCCACTGAGGAATAATCAAATGTCAACATCATATTTGTTAATGAGAGCTGTGCAGTGACGCCGTCCATCTGTGCTTCTCAGAGGGTTCTAGAGGCGGATGCAGCAGAGGACGCATTCAACGACGACGATGACTATGAGGTGGACACTCCCAAAAGGAGACACAGGGGCAAAGGAAGAGTAAGTGACGGCTGCTTCAAAAGCCCCTTGTTCGGCTCTTCGTTCTCTCTGTTTTCATGCTTTGCTGTCGAGAGCCAACGTCTGCACCGAGCAGACGAGGTCTTGTCTGGTCCAGATCCAGACAAGATGATTCCCCCCATCCATTATCAGAACCACTTGTTCTCGTAAGGGTCAGTGAGATGCTGGAGCCAGAACAGATCATGTTTTTTGGCAAACTCCAAGGAGGCTGTGTTATTTCTCTCTTAAAGCCACTTTACCACCACGGTCCAGTACCTGCTTCTTTTGGAAGTCCTGCTGGTTCCAGGATTCTTCCATTTTCAAGCGTGTTGAGGCCACTGTGCTCCTGGCAACGCTCGCGGCTGAAGTGGTTTACACTTGCACCTGAATGTATACGACATGGTCTGTGGGCATGATTCCAGCCTGCTGAGGTTTATTTTTTCCCTTCAGGGTCGAGGTTCAGGCCGCAGGAGGACAGACCTGGACGACGACAAGCCATATGTCTGTGACAGTAAGTAGAGATCAGCCTGCAGTGTTTAGTTTAGTGTGACAATGTTTGTAGATGCTTGTTGATTTAACTTAAAATGATTATTTATTTATGGGAGTGAACTGATGACTATTTTTGTTGTGCCACATATAATAATTGCGGTGTAGATTTAGTTTATTATCTCAGAAACTTTTCCAAAATAAGACAGAAGCATTTTGAGTAATAACTTTTTATTCTTTCATTAGTTTTTATATTGACACCATAGATCAGGAAATGAGTCACACTAATTTCATGGCAACTGTCAACCCAGTGTAACTCACACTTTTTAGAGATGTAACCTTGGGCCAAAGCAGCTGAACCAGCATAGTGTCACGTATTCCCGTACATACAACTTGCATGTGGAAAAGCCGCCTGGGACGTATTGTTTTCTCCTGGTCGGGTTGACGCTCACGTTGGTTCTTCTTCCTTTTCTGTTTCAGACAGATACAAACAAAAGCAGAACTCCAAATCTTCGACCTCAGGTACCCTGACGTGTTGATTTTTTTTGATAGCTTAAAACATCTATTTTAATTGGTTGTGTTATTGTTGGTGTGTTTATTGATTAAGCTCCTTTCTTTCTTTAAATTCAAACACAGTAATTGTAATGTCTGGGCTTGTTTTATTTTGACTGACTGTAATCAGTGCTCGCTGGCAGCAGATACTTAAATACCACAAGTCTTATTATATTGCCTATGTTTGATTGACTATTATATTGCACTGTAGGAAAACTGAACAATAGCCCTGTATGTGTGTGTGACAGTTTACGCGAAGCGCTACAGGAACCGTACAGGACTAAGCTACCACTACACTCATTCCCACCTGGCGGAGGAGGACAGAGCCGGCGAGAGGAGCACCGTGGTGTCCAGATCCCCCTCCGTCCCACAGAGCGACCGACACAAACGTAAGATCAGCAGCTGCTGTGATGCGGGCTTTTACCCAGGTTTCTATTAAATGTGTAGAGGAGGTACTTATTGAATGGTCGCCATGGCCAGGCCTTTTCTCAGTAAAGACGCTGGACTTTCCTGACAGGTCCGAAGGCTCCTGGGGGGACCAGCCTCCCCAACAACTACTGTAATAAATGCCAGGGCCTGAATAAGAAAACCGGTAAATTCGGGTCTTCCTGCCAATGCACAAGTGAGTTCGAACGAAGCGTTCCTCAAAGCGCTGCTGCTGTTTCACATTCACACCGCCGGTCTCCTGTCCTGTGTCCAGCTGACTGTGGAGACGAGAAGGAAGACGGGACGTTTGCGGGAGCGGAGGAGCTGTTCGGCACCACCTCGGAGAGCGACACGTCCACCTTTCACGGATTTGAGGACGACGAGCTGGAGGAGCCGGCCACGAACAGCAATGGAATATCCACCCAACACAGATAGAGCAAGACCTGTTGAATTTAAAGAGATTTTTTTTATATGGATTAACCTCTGGCAACGATCTGCTGCTTCTTTTTCATGTTTGTTTGCAGAAAGCACAAAGTGATTTCAGGACAGAGATGCAAGTGGTATTTTATCTACTGAACATTGTTGAATAATTTATGGACACATTTTATATATAAATATATATAAATATAATACCTTTGGCGGCAATGAACGATCGTCAGTGTTTCTTGACAAGGACTCGATTTCAGAGCAAAACTGAACTTTTTTTTGGAGTGTTTTCATTTTCTCTCACTGGATAAGAAGAAGTGTAAATGTTATGACCATGAAACACTGGAAATATTGCAGAATCAACAAGTGAAACCTTTTTAAAGGCATGAATGACGTGTCTGGGACATGAGTGAATGTCGTTGAAGACCGACGCCTGAGCTACTGGATGTTTTTTGGTCAGTGTGGATATGAAGGTCTCTCTACTCTAACTTGGGGTAAAACTTGAGTGAACATGAAGGAACCACCACGGGCCACTGGGAAAAGATGGAGTGCTTAAATACAGCCTTTAAAGGCACAGTGGACAAAATCCATTTAAAAAGGTAAGAATCGCTTTTCTTGCATTACTGAACAGAGTCAATTTGGTGCTAATCAATTACAGTATGTTAAGTGTGTCCAACTAACCAAGAGTTTTAAGGTCTAATGAAGAACCACAAAGACAACCTTAATTACTTTGTTGAGTCAACTAATATTCAGTTTTATATTTTTAATTATACTTAACTCCTTAAAGCTAAATCCCTTTGACTCGTCCTGTAAATAGTGGAACCATCCACAGGTGCTGAATACTTTTCACATTGTAGAACCTGTCCGTTTGAGTCTGAGCCGTATTGTCTGTGTTCTGTAGGGACACTCAGCACACATCGGCATGTGGCCCAGAGGTGGCGGTGACCAGTGAAGGAAAGGACTTAACCCTCCGAAACTAATGAGCCTTCATGTCCCTCCTGATTTGGGCCTAAGCGAACTGACGCAAACGGATGCATGGATGCATCCACTTCTACAGGCCATGTGACATAATTGAGACGACTGCTCCCTTGATAATATGTATTGATCCCTTGTGAACATTTAGAAATGTGAGTAAATCCAGCTGAATTTCATCCTTTCTGCACTGCGCTGGAGCTCCACTGAATCATGGGAACACTAAAGGCCAGGCCTTTGGACCGTTCGGGCCCGACGGGTGCCTTCGGGGCCCCCGTGGCCCAGCCTGCCCGCCCGCTCCTGCTCTGTGACTGTGTGTCTGCCGCGTGATCCGATGTGACACTAAGACGTCATTATCCTCATCACTGTGCCAGCCTGCCGCTCTGCACTGGAAACCAGCTCTGACAGCCATGACCCTCCAACCGCATTGGACCAGTGACCCCCTGACCCCCCCAGCCATAGAGATGGTGCTTAAATCCACCATTACTACATGCAGACCTCTGGACTACTGCATCAATAATCCACCATCTTCTGTCCCTATGTGTCTTCAACCTCTTATTTCCGTTGGGTTGCAGTAATTGAGATACTTTGCCTCATCTTCCTCTGTTGTATAATATGTTTAAGTTTTGAACTCTTAAGTAGAACGACTTCTTGGATTTGTTCAGACTGTATTGATACCTCTGTCCTGATCAGGTGCACAATAGCCACAACTACTCAGGCATCCTTCATTTCCTCTGCTGTTGATTGTTCAGACACTTAGCCCTGATTCACGTGATTGTATTCAGCGGACAAATAGGAACAGTAACACACTCCGATTCAGTCATGACCTGCAGTTTTTACAAAGTGTGTGATGCTTCGCCATCATGCTATAGGAAAGAGTCCCACTAACAATCTGTACCTGTTTTCACAACTCATGTGCATTCCTTTAGGAAGCCACGGTGTCAGTAGACCTGAACTAAAGGGAGCTTCAACTGGGTGGTTGAAGAGACACAGCTCGGCTCAAATCCACAAAAAGTAAATCAAAGCTATCTGTGACATTTCCGTTGAGTGCTTTAGAGGCCCTAATTGCTTTATGACATTTAGAAGGTGCTTGAAGTACTGTATCAAAAAGACTAGGTCCATAGGTTGCACATGCTGTGAGAATTGTGTCCTTCCATGTGATTATTCAGTATCGCTGCAATGTAACGCTGCACCATTTCCAGTGCTAACCATGAATCCTATGTCTATGACTCGCTTGTGCATTCAAAACAACTTTCCTCACCTCCCTCAGGGACCTCAACGCCGCAGTTTGTCCCCTCAACCTTGTCAACTATCTCGTCTGCTCTTGTATCAGCTAAGTGGTGTTTCCACGGTTAAATAGGTCATTGTGTCTTTTATCTTCCAGTGTCATGCCAGTAAGTGAAAGCATGTGTCATCAATCATAAACCTGCTAAATGTTACCTACCGTATATCAACAGGCCGATTGTGGTGCATTTGTGAACAAACAGGAGACGCTCCTAAATGCAAAAGTCACCAATCATTGAATAGCCTGTATACCTCGTCAAAGACACAGCAATAGGCCCTGCGACTCTCCTGTCAAGCCTGATGGTGGAGGAGAGGGAGGAACAGGGTGGGAACGGAGCCAAGAGGAGATGAAATGGACACGACTGAGCGTTTGTTTCATCTTCAGCTGTAAATACAAGTCAAATGGAGAGAATGAAGAAGTCTTTGTTTGTTAAACTATTTTTATTGTTCTGAAGAAATAAAGAAAGACTGGTACGGCTCCTCTGTTTTTGTCTCAACGGACAGGAGTCCATGACTGCTGCCAGAAGTTGAAACCCTCTGACAGAGAGGTAAAAGAATATCACTCGAGTTTGCAGTGGCTCAAGACTGTAAATAGGAACAGGACAACAATAGAAGCGTCAGCATGGGGGCTCGTATTGATTGGTGGATGCTGAGAAATCAAACGTAGGCTGGAGACGTGGCTGAACAGGCCCTTATTCTGCAGGTAGAAACTAGCAGCGTTAGCGCCACAAACGTTAGAAGAAGCTACAATTTAACGCTGCGAAACCGCATATTTAAGGTTAAACAAATACACAGCCTGACTGGATGGTTCGAGTAGATTACTCAGGTTTATTAGCTTTGTCCACTGTGGCAGTGTGATGCATGTACTGTATGTAACGTTCTATCCTATGATGCATTTAACAAACTAAAGGACGACGTTCAGAAATGTCCAGATAAAGCAGGTCAAAGCTGCTGTGAATGACTGACTACCAGCGACTGTCCTTCTGCTAAAGAGCTGCAGCCACATGCAGTACTGGGCCACGTTTGCACAACATATACTATTTCTTACCCACATGCAATGACCATTTTATCACACTATTTTCAGCAAAAACTATGACCATTTTAGTGCATACTGTAACACTTTTTTCACTCGATGTACTATTCATCATATTACACTTTGCTTTTTGCAGCATACTATGACCATCTTTTACAACATACTCTTCTATGACACTTTTTTCATCACATGCTACAGTATACTATTAATACTTTTTAGTGCATACTATGGCCATTTTTTACAACATGCTACACTATGACTGTAGCTGACAACTTACTATGACACTTTTTTACTGACTATACTGTGACACTTTAGTACATACTGTACTATTACCTTTTTAACCAGACTATACTATGATACTTTTTTAGTGCAGACTATAATGACGTATTTTTCATCACATACATACTATGACTATTTTCTCACCACATACTATACTTTTTTTCAATCACGTGCTATACTATTAAAACATTTTTTTAGCACATACTACACTATGACCATTTTTCACAACACACTAGGACAATTATTTCACCACATACTATACTATGACACTTTTTTGATTAATACTTTTTAGCACATACTATGACAATTTTCTTGCCACATTCTTTTTACTGTTAAAAAACAGATGGTCATCTTTTACGACATGCTACACTATGTCACTTTTTTAGCACATACTATATGACACTTTTTTAGCACATGCTATACTATTAATACTTTTTAGCACATACTATACTATTAATACTTTTAGCACATACTATGACAATTTTTTAACCAGACTACACAATAACAATTTTTTTTACCACATACTATGACCATCTTTTACGACATGCTATACTATGACTGTGTTTTTTACAACTTTCTATGTGCTTTTTTTTAGCACATACTATAATATAACACATTTTGCATTACATGCTATACCATTTATCACTTTGTTAGCACATACAATACTATGGCCATTTTTTAATCAGACTATACTACTGTATGACACTTTTTTAACACATACTATAATATGACACTTTTTCCATTGCATGCTATACTATTAACAAACTATACTATGACGCTTTTTTCAGCAAACTAAACACTTTTTTTAGCACATACAATACTATGACCATTTAAACCCTTTTAACCAGACTATACTATGACCATTTTTTTTACCCAGACTATACTGGGCTTTTTCACCACATACTACGACCATCTTTTACATTATACTATAACACTTTTCATTACATACGATACCTTTGACACTTTTTGCATCACATACTATACTATGACCTTTTTTCAACCACTGACTATACTGTGACACTTTTTTCATCACATACTATGAACATCTTTTATAACATACTAGACATAACCGTAATTTTTACATGACACTTTTTAACTGACTATACTGTGACACTTTTTAGCACATACTTTACTATTACCTTTTTAACCAGACTATGACACTTTTTTAGTGCAGACTATTATGGGGTGCCGAATGTAAAAGGAGCACCTTTAACTAGTTTTCGCGCATTTAACTAAATGACACAACATGTTTTCTCACATTTAGTTAAATGTGCAAAAGTCTAAACGTAAATGTTAAATTTAAATGTTAAATGATCGCCGAGCGTAAACTGAATATTCATGAATGTGCAAGTAGACTCCATCCCTACCCTCAAACAGCGCTGGTCTCAGATCAGAGACGCGAACTCAATCACCTCAAACAGTGCGCGCAAACCCCGCCCACATCTGATCTGGAAACTTTTGTTTTTAGCCTGGACGTAACTTTGGCTAGCTAGTATGGTTAGCCAACTAATTCTCCACCGGCGCCACAGAAATATTCTATTTAAACCTACTTAACTCCTCATTAATGGTGTTTACGACAGAACGGCAGTTTGAAGCGGAGCCTCAGCCCGCACACCTGCCGTTACAGCCCGTTCAATTTCCCCCAACGGGAGGGAGTCGGAGCTGGCGGCCATGATGGCTTCGACTTCAGGCTTCTCTCCAGTATTTTCGTGCACCGATCCAGAGACAGATGTGGGCGGAGCTATGCGTACTGTGTGACGTGTTTGAGTCCGCGTCACTGATCTAGGATAATAGGGGGTGGAGTCTACTTAAATATTCAGTTCGATCATTTAACATTTAACATTTAAATTTAGATTTACAATTTAATATTTAGTTTTACATTTAATATTTACATTGAATATTTACATTTAACATTTACATTTAACATTTATATTTAACATTTACATTTATATTTAACATTTACATTTAGACTTTTGCACATTTAACTAAATGTGACAAAACATGTGTCATTTAGTTAAATCTAAGAAAACTAGTTATAGGTGCTCCTTTTACATTCGGCCCCCTATAAGACTATAATGACGTATTTTTCATCACATACATACTATGATTATTTTCTCACCACATACTATACTTTGACACTTTTTTAAATTACATGCTAAACTATTAAAACGTTTTTTTTACCACATACTACACTATGAGCATTTTTTAACAATACAATGACAATTTTTCACCACATACTGACACTTTTTAGCATATACTATAATATGACACTTTTCATCACATGCTATACTATTAACACTTTAGCGCATACTATGAAATTTTTTTAACCAGACTACACAATGACAATTTTTTTTACCACATACTATGACCATCTTTTACAACATACTATACTATGACTGTGTTTTTTAAAACTATGATACTTTTTTAGCACATACTATAATATAACACATTTTCCATCAAATGCTATACTATGACTATTTTAACCACTGACTATACTGTGACACTTTTCATCATATACTAAACTATGACCATTTTTTAACCAGACTATAATATGACTTTTCACCACAATTTTCACCACATACTATGATCATCTTTTACAACATACTACACATGGCCGTGATCTTTACAACTTACTATGACACTTTTTGCATCACATGCTATACTATTAACACTTTTTAGCGCATACTATAAACTATACTATACTATGCACATACTATAATGACACTCTATTATATGCTATAGTATGACCCATTTTTTACCCAGACTATATTGGGCTTTACCCAGAAATTGTTTTCACCACATACTATGACCATCTTTTACAACATACATGTACACTTTTTGCATCACATATGATCCTTTTTTAACCACTGACTATACTATGATACTTTTTTCATCATATACTATACTATGACCAGTTTCTAGCGCAGACTATGTCACTATACTAGACATGACCGTGATCTTTACAACTTTCTATAACACATTTTGCATTACTAAAATAAGTTTACTATATAAACTATACTATTAACACTTTGTTAGCACATACAATACTATGACCATTTTTTAATTAGACTATACTATAAGACTTTTTTCAACACATACTATACTACAGTATGACACTTTTTAAACACATACTATAATATGACACTCTTCATCACATGCTATATTATTGACAAACTATACTATGGCGCTTTTTTCAGCAAACTATTAACACTTTTTTACGCAAATACTAGAATATGACACACTTTTTTCCATCACATGATGTACTATTTAAACATTTTAGCACATATGATATTTTTTTCATCACAAACTATGACCATCTTTTACAACATACTAGACATGACCGTGATCTTTACAACTTACTATAACAGATTTTGCATTACATGCTATATTATTAAAAAGTTTTTTTTTTTTACCACATACTACACTATGAGCATTTTTTAACAACACAATGACAATTTTACCCAGAATATACTGGGCTTTATCCAAACATTTTTTTCACCACATACTATGACCATCTTTTACAACATACACGTACAGTACACTTTTTGCATCACATACTATATATACTATGACCCTTTTTAACCACATACTATACTATGACAGCGCCGACTATGTCACTTTTTTCTTCACAACTATAATCATTTGTTCACCACATACTATAATATGACACCAATTTGACACTCACATGATGTACTATTGAAACATTTTAGCACATACTATGACACATTTTTCATCACAAACTATAATCATATATATATATATATATATATATATATATAAAGTATAATCATTTTTTCACCACATACCATGACACTTTTTTAACACATGCTATGCTATGCTATGGGTATACTATGATGAATAGGAAGAAGGAAATACTTAACTTCTCCAAAGCCTCTTTGTTGGCCAGGCACTCTACCTCAGAATCCGAATATCGTATCCCACCGTGGTGGAGGAACAACCTTGGCAAAAGCAGATCAGGAAAAGCCAGGAGAAAGTGAAAAATAATTACATAGAATTAACTGCAACAAACACTGCAGCCTCACAGCAAGTTGGCAGACTCACTCACTTGATGACCTTCAATTGTCAGTACCAGTACACCTGGGTGGCATATACCACACTACCCAGGTAAGACTGGGTGAACCAAAATAAAATCAGGAAGCAATTTGCTTCCCAGTGTCACAGCACCCCCCAGCTAACCCTCCAGTTGGTAGCACCCAGCCTCCTCCAACAGAGGCTCAGCTCAGGAACACCTGTCTCCACTCTCCTGGTTTGAGCGACTGACGAGTTGCTCGTTAATCCCTTGCACCTCCCTTACAACACACATCCATCCATCCATTTTCTTCCACTTAATCCTGTGCAGGGTTGCAGGTGGCGCTGAAGCCTATCCCACCCTTACAATAAAGTACAATAAACACCATAATTCAACTAAATATATAAACACATAAACCAGAGTGTCATAGTATAGTATATGGTGAAAAAATGTATAATATATTGTTAAAACTGGTTATAAGATAGCCTTTAGTGAAAAGATATAATGTCATTAGATTAAGCTTAAAAGGTTTGCTAGCATGTGCCCTGCTACTGGTCAGGGGATTAAACACTGAGATCCACCTGAAAAAGATGAAAGCAGGCACTAATGTCTTCATGACACACAGCAGCACATATCAATAAACAAAGGCAGAGGCGACAGGTCCAGAGTTTTTATTATTTGGTACCCATGAATAAATAGCAGGTGCTTGAGTGTTTTCGAGTGCCAGTAGTTATCTTGCTGGTTGAGAAACTAAAAGCACAAAATGCCCTGAATATATTACATGCATAGTAATGTGCCCATATCATAATAAAGTGTGCTTTCTGAATAATGAAATGTCGCCAATATACATCTACAATGTTCTCTGTACATATCGTCACTGTGTTGTGCAGAGTGTAACATTTGGTACATTGACTTGAGTGAAGCATCTTTCTCTACCTTATAATCAAGAGGTTATTGGTTTATGATACTGATTGTATTTGTACAGTGCATTGCAGTGACTCTAATAGAAAACAACAGACGAAACACTCATTCAGCAGCGTAGTCTGTCACTGTAGCAGTCTCTGGCCTCATGGGGGCGCTGCGAGAATAATATCTCCTCGGTTTGAGCACTTTCCATCTGTAGAAGAAGGTAGAAGGACACAGTGGAGCGTCGAGGCCTTGAATGTCGGTGTGCAGCGCCAGCCATGGGTCACGTACCGCTTCCAGGAGTGGAGCCCCCACCAGGGCTCCTCCTTGTCTGTGCGTCGTGTTTTGGGAGGAAAACCACCTTATGCTTTAATAACATGCACCGTTTTCCCCCAAATCATTCAGATGCATAATGATTATTAGATGGCGAGTCGTTGTTCAAACGTAAATGATTCATAGATTCATTGTTGTGCGAGAACAAAAGAGGAAATATTCATGCATTTACAAAGCAACTGAACATAAATGATCCCACATTCTGCAGCAGACCAAACCTCCACGACTGAACAGCCGGCTCTGACGGCATCATGTCCTACAGCGTGACGTACACAGCTGAACACAGTGCATTAACGCTTCTGCTGCTGGTCCTGTGGCCCAACCACCACTAGATGGACCTGTGGCGCTGTGAACTTAAAATGTGTCTCAGATCATTGTGATTCACACGACCATATGTTGTGTATTACGGACTCTGGTTCACTGCAGCATACTCATCAATTAAGCTCATTACAAAAATTCCCAACATAGACATTTGGTGGAAACATGCAACGGAGCAGTGAGGATGCTACATTAAGCCCTTATGCCAGATTTGGAATGTTATGAAGTATGAAACATATCTTCACAAACTTATTTTGTAGCAATTACAACACAACTTTGCATTCTTGACTACGGCCAAAACGGAGTTCACTATTTTACCAACATGTCATGTGCTTTATAAGAAACAGGTATAATAGAACCAAAGCTATAAAAGAGTTAAAATAAGAAAGAAAAGTGATTTAACACTTTATTTATTGCTGCCTTGTGACCTAAAACAAGTTAGTGTGGTGCAGCTGTGCCTCTCTGGCCTCAGCAGGCGTGTTACTGGCCCCAGCTCTTTTACGAACGTTAGATCCTTGTAACTTGTTTTGATATCATTATTTTATTTTCCAGGGATATTGTTGCTTCTAAAATCGAGTAAACATTTATATAAAACAAAAGGAAACAAAACATAGAAATCCACCGGCTAATTGGATAAAGAAACAGACATTTTGCCAACTAATGGAAAGACGGCAGCTTTCATCTCAATGTGCTTCTACTAATGCTGCATGCCATGTGATGTGTTGGCCGAGCTTCACCTTTCCCTCAGCGGTTCGGTTCGGTTCGGTTCTGTTCGGGGCGCTCGGCCCGGCCAGCCTAATGCTGCACTACCAACATGGCACTAGTCCTGGGAGCAGCGTCCGAGGGCCTCCACAGCGGCCCTGTCCGGCCCGGAGCCACTGTCTGCGCCGTCCGACAGCGCGTGGCCGTGCCCCTCCAGCACACACGGTGTCAGGATGACTGCATCAGGCCCGTCAGCCGCTTCCCCGTCAACGACTTACCCTGGAAGATCAGTGAAGATTAAAACACATGACCGGAATGAGATGCTGGAAGTGCATCACAATCCATACCAGCAAGTCAGTGAGGTGCAGTCAGGGGAGGAAAATACCATGTGATTACAGTACGATGACACAAAAAAGAATCCAATGTGTGTCCACTGATCTGTGTTATAAATGTATGTTCTGCGGAATTTAGGTAAAAAAAATCTGCGTCTATTATGGGGCAAAACCCGAGGAGCAGCAGTGACAAATCAACGCATCACAAATGGGCTGAAATGTGGTGCATTCAGTTTCTGTTTCAAGGCTTGTTTGCAGAATACAAAAGACAGGGTTAGAGATGATTTAATGATTAAAGATAAAAGATTTGTTAAACACCATGACTTTGGACAAGCTGCCTAATGCGTTTATCAATGCGTCTGCCTCATCCTAAAGGGGGCGGAGGTGAGCTTCTGCCGACTGGATGAGACTATGCAAAAGAATAATAAAGTAAATTTAGACCTTGAATGAATTATTCTCTTGTTTTTCTTGTTATTCTTATGAGGCCATGTATAAAATGTGATTAAAGAATTTAAATTTTTTAAGCAAACTTCACTTTTCTCTTTTTATCTGTTGTCTCTCGCTGCTGTAAAACAAACTTTCTTTCTAGACCAATTATGTTCCTGTGGCCGAGAGAGGAAAGCTGATGAGTCATGAGACGTGGTCAGTAGTTAAAATGCATTCTGCCAGCTGAATGGTGCAAAGGATGCTCCAGTAACCTCAGTGCCTCACCAGCCGCCCACCACCGCACATCACTGGCAGAGCTGTAACGCTAAGCTGTGACATGTACACAGGTCTAAAAAGCCAAGAATGTAATATGGTTTAAGGTGCAAAAGCCACTGATAGTGAGGCAGCCAGTGTGGTTTGTGACATGAACAGCCCCAGCTCCAGGTGACTTACCACACTGCGCGTGAACTTCTCCAAGGAGGTGCGGCGGCCCTGCTCAGTGTCTGCTGGCTGCTGCTTTGGGAGGGGGGGAAGCAGGGTGAGTGTTGGGGGGTCGGGGTCGGGGGTGATGTTAGTGAGGAACAGACGGGCCAAGCGGTGCAAAAATGGGGGCCGAGGATAATGCGGGAGGAGGGGTGGGTTGTGGGGGGTGGGGTTGCGTATTTGTTTTCAGGAAATGAAGTGGGAGCATTGACAAGCCAGCAGAAGGGCAGAAAGGCTAGCATGAACAGAGGCAGTTGTGATTTGCTTGAAAAGCTCCATATTACACAAAATACCTCAGAATTAGTAATAATTCACTTTGTGACTGGATATCTACTATATAGTTGATGTGAGCCTGTGTAAGTAATCAATTAAAAAATGGGAAATGACACAAAGCGCTTGTGACGGCAGGTCAGCGTGTGCAGCTCACCTTCTTCCTGGCTAACAGGAGGTCCTGGTAGATGTTGGAGCGCAGGAAGCGTGCATAGCTGTCACTTTTCATCAACTGGAAAATGTGCTCCTGCAAAGAGAAGAGCAGCGGATGAGCGCGTTGGCCGAGAGAAGGGAGAGAGAGAGAGAGAGAGAGAGAGAGAGAGCGTGCTGGGCTGTGAGAAAGAGAGAGAGAGAGAGAGAGAGCGAGCGAGAGAGAGAGAGAGAGAGCGTGCTGGGCTGTGAGAAAGAGAGAGAGAGTAAGAGAGAGAGAGAGAGAGAGAGCTGGGCTGTGAGAAAGAGAGAGAGAGGGCGAGCAAGGGAGAGAGAGAAAAAGAGAGAGAGAGAGGGCGAGCGAGAGAGAGAGAGAGAGAGAGAACGTGCTGGGCTGGGAGAAAGAGAGAGAGCCAGAGAGAGAGAGAGAGGGCGAGCGAGAGAGAGAGGGCGAGCGAGAGAGAGAGAGAGAGAGAGGGCGAGCAAGGGAGAGAGAGAAAAAGAGAGAGAGAGAGGGCGAGCGAGAGAGAGAGAGAGAGAGAGAGAGAGAGAGAGAGAACGTGCTGGGCTGGGAGAAAGAGAGAGAGCCAGAGAGAGAGAGAGAGGGCGAGCGAGAGAGAGAGGGCGAGCGAGAGAGAGAGAGAGAGAGAGAGAGAGAGAGAGAGAGAGGGCGAGCAAGAGAGAGAGCGAGAGAGAGCGTGCTGGGCTGTGAGAAAGAGAGAGAGAGAGAGAGAGAGAGCGAGAGAGAGCTGGGCTGTGAGAAAGAGAGAGAGAGAGAGAGAGAACGTGCTGGGCTGGGAGAAAGAGAGAGAGAGGGCGAGCGAGAGGGCGGATTATGGCGAGCAGCATCTCTCGCACACATGCAGACGCAGCGTCCTGTGAGACACAGCTGACTAATGTCCTGCCAGTGGGAGGCGTCGCACGTCACACATCAGCGCCCACTCTAAAAGCAGACGCGTGAACTGGCTAAACGAGCCATTCACGCAGCTGGCACCACCGCGCTCCATCATCACTGCCGGCCTCTCACCCCCCCCGTGTGACATGAGCGGGCGTGTGCACCTGCGCGTCCTCGTAGCTGTAGCGCCCCGGGTCCTTCAGGTTGGCGCTGGTGCGCTCGTAGCTGTGCGAGTCCAGGTTGATGGAGCTCGGGGCGCCCTCGGCGAGGAACTCCTGCCAGATCTCCTGCGCCCTGGAGGCCACGTCCTGCAGCGGGCGCCTCTTCAGGTCCTGGACGGCCAACCAGAACCTGCGACGCCGGCCCGTCCGGTCAGTGGCACACACAAACACAGCGCAGCGCGACGCTCTTAACCTGCCTCACCGTAGGTTCTCTGAGCTGAACTCGGACTCCAGGAACTTCAGGAACTGGTCTCGTCCTGCTGGGTCCTTCAGCGCCTCCTCCAGAGAGAAGCTCCATTTCTTCACACGCTGCTGACTGGGGTCGCGGCTGAGAAGCAGAGGACGGCAGAGTGGGTGGAGTCAGGCCACTGACAGACACATGACAGATTGTGTGAGGCCTCACCTGGCCTCCAGGTCCCAGAAGGCGGTGTCGTCGCTGAGCCAGGGGTTGGACGGCTCCGGGGCCGACACGAAGGGGTCGTACTCCATGAACTGCTCCGTGTAGCTCATCAGGCTGTCGGCCACCTTGGAAACCTTCATGCAGTGTCTGTCCAGCTGGATGTTCAGGAACGTGATCTGACGAAGGGAGAGTGACGAGGTGAATCAGCTGGACAGCGTCGCCGCGGCGACGGATGGCGGAAGGCGACGAGACGCTACCTCCTTCTGCACGTCCTCCCTGGTGGGCTTCCTGCTCGGCTGCGAGCTGATGTGGATGGGACTGGGCTGGCTCTGGCCGTCGTCCGGGACGCCGTACACCGACTGAGGGAGTGACGGGACACGCGATATCACCACGGAATGCTAATGTTTTAGCGTGGTGACTTTTGCACAGGCATCTCTGCCATCAGACTAACGAGGCAGGTGTGGTGGTGCAGGGGAATGTGGACCTCAGCTCAGCGCTCTAGTTCCCAGTTATTGCTCGGTGTGGGACGATGGGTCGGATTCAAACCCCGCTTCCAGGTTGGAAGCGGCGCTGCCTCCGTCGTCTGCTCACCTTTTTCACCCTGTGTGGGTTCTTCTCCCTGCGGCACTTGCGGATGTCCATCTCTGTGGTGTTGACGCAGCCCGGCTGTGGGAGGCAGCAGACAGCGTGTTTGGGGTCAGATCCCAGTTCTCTGCCCGTCCTCCACACAATGTGACTGACAAGAGACTGCTTCAAACTAACTGGCACCAAATCTGATCTACGACAAAAGGAGGCTTTGCATCTAAGAGCGTGAAGCTGATCTGCTCGTTCCTCGTTTTAGACGTCTTCCTGTGACCTGCACTCTCTCACCACGGGGCGGTGGACGTCCCAGAACGCCCTCTCCTGACTGTCCAGGATCTTCCTCTCGGCCTTGTCCTTCTTCCTGTCGATTCTGTGAACACAGCGGGGGATAAATCAGCACCAGCGGGTCGGGTCGGCTCAGCTCTTACATAACTGACATTTACTGAGGTTTGTTGCCGGACGAGCGTTTCCTACAGACAAAAGACGAGGCTCCAGTCCTGACGGAGCGACAGAGGTCTAGTGCTGTGTCTACACACAACAGCCACCAGGTGGAAGCCTTACAGAGCAGGAACTCACAGCACAGCCTCCTGTTCCTCGGTTCCTGGACCGTTTACATGCACGGATACGTCAGCTCTGATTCCTCCCAGCATTCGTCCAGCCTCACATCACCCAGCGCCTCGGGTTCACACTGACACCACAAGGTGACATGCTGTTATTCCCATGTTTGCACTCACTTGACTTGAGCCTCCGCCTGCATGAAGATGAACTCCCACTTCCTGGCGAAGGCCCTCTGCAGCCGGGCGAGGTTCTCCTGCAGGAAGCGGCCCTGAGGTTAGTTCAGTCACGCAACCGGCTCGGATGAACGCACTAAAAACAAAACAGCCCGCGACGTGTTACACAGACTGGATCGACCGACGGGCACGCGACAGCGAAAGCGCTGAAAGTGACCTGAATACGGGAGAAACGAAGTGAACTGGACAATAGTTGCAGAGTGATTTTAAATATTCATGTGCAGTAGATTGACACAGTGCAACAGCGAGAGATGAGCGCTGCAGTGATGCCTCTCCTGAGGCTGTATTGATTCACTCATGGAATCTAGCGCTAAAGATATTTTCGTGTAGAGTTTTGGGGCTGATTACAAAAGCAATGGCTTTTCTGAATTCATATAAGTCAGTGATCTAATAATCTAATAATGGCCTTTTGCCGGGAATGGATTGCATTATTTTTAGGCTTTATTGTTTCGATCAGGAACCACTGGAGGTGGTGTCTCCTGGTAAACGACGGCGCTTCCAGGCGCTAAGCTAACTCAACGACCGCGTACTCACAGCCTCATAGTCCGCCAGCTCCAGCCGGGCTTTGTTCTGCATGGTGCGCTTACACAGGTAAATGGCTGAAGGAAGGAAAAGGCAACAGTCAGTCAGAGGAAGTACAAAAGGAATATGTCCAGTGGACGGTGCTGATGGTTCTGGTCTCCGTGGGAACCCACACTAACGAACGCCCCAGCAGAGCGGCAGCGTGTGCTGGATTAAACCGCATCCACAGCCGTGCATGTGGTGGTTTTGGTGAAGGTTGATCTAATCTGATCTCCTGGGATCCTCTGGCCCAGATGCATGACAGGGAACGGCCCCGTGGATCAATAACCAGAACAGATCCACGGTCCCCTGTGCTTCAGACAGGGATGGAGAGGAGGAACAAGACCCAGGAAAACGGACAGACAGTGTGTGACTCACCATAGTCTGTGTTTTCAGGCTCCCAGCAGTTCGAAGGCCAGAAATACGGAGACTGATAAACAGAGAAACAGGCAAGACAGAAAGAGATTCTGTTGATTTACTCCAAAAAAATAAAAATAATAAAATCAGTAAAATGTTATTTTCTTACTATATGAGTGCAACTCAACAATAATTTGCTCCAAGAGGAAACCTGGAACCTCACCACCCACTCTGCCTCTGCATTCATCTCCACTCACGCGCTAAAGAAAACTCTCTTTTTACGGATAATGATGCTTTATGTCCCTGCGCTGCACCTACTGCACCGCCAGCTCTGTCCTGTCTCCATATTTAACCGTCTGTCTCAGCTGATATTACACATTTAGACTTCGTTCCCGTGTGCATTAATAATGGATCACTCACATCTATCATGCATTCTTAATAACGGGGCAGAATTAGAACGTGGTGCTAACCGCATTTTTCATTCCCACCATTACTCATAACAGTAATTACCCTAAGAGGAAAAGGCTGAAGCTGATGAATGTGCTTGTTTGAGTGTAACAGAACGTGCTGAATGCGGGATCACGTTCACTGTGACTGTCAGGGGCGACACACACTTAAATCTGGGTCTTCTACCAGAACCCGGTGTATTTTTAGAGCAGCCAAACAAACCTGTGCCGTGAACGCCGGCCCACACTTTCCCAATGATCCGTGATCTTTTTTGGAGCTCCTGGTGACGCGAGCCTGTTGCATCACAACAACATCAGACGGGCTATTTTTAGCTCCTGCTGAATGAGCAACTGTGACACACGCGCCCCTCCCTGCGCAGGCACAATAATGGCTTTTAATCTTGAGCAATTCAGGTGAAGACAAACGCATTCGGAGGCAGATTATGCGGCGCGGAGGCTGTGAAAAGTGCAGAGCTAGCGCGCAGCCAGCTCAGCACTTCCCATAGGGAGAGTGTCTGCAGCAGCCGGCTGGCTGCTTTCAGATGCTAATGGCCCAGTCACATTAATGAGTCATCACGGAGCCTGTAGACATTGGAGGACCTGTCAAAGTTCATGCTTGATCAGATGGAGCGGAGACATAAACAGCTCTCTGACAAGTAGCACAGCTGGCTCGGGGGCCCTGTTTCTGCAGCCCACGTCCTGCTCCAACGCAGCGTGCTCAACAGGGAGATACAGTAGCGACCTTGGTGGGATGAGTAATAGGCTTAGTGAGGATTGCTCTCATTAGCATCATGCAATAAACATATCCCTATGATAAAGCGCCATCATCTCATTACTCTGTATTTAAAGGCCTCCAAACACGTCAAGGACGCGGTCATGGAGCTTCCTGTACCTGAAAGCGATAAAGGGTCCCATCATCTTTAAGCATCAGGACGTGGTCAGAGATGGGGAAGATGTAGCCGTGGGCGGCGATCAGGCTCCCGAGGTGAATGGCTTCAGCTGCAGACACAAGAGACGGCACATGAATACAAAGGAGCAGGAGCGGTTTGAACTGGCCACGGTGCCGTCAGCAATCGTACCTGGATCCTCAATGAAGAGGTTTTTCACCAGCCACTGGACGATTTCTGCCCCTGGGATTCACAGAAGGACAGTGGATCAAAGTGATGCGACAGCTCCACAACAGATTCTACCAATACATGAACAGAGCTTCAAATGTCATTTCCCTGCTACTGGACAGCACCAGGCTGCTGAGGGAAACCAGGTCCGGGGGACCCATGTGAAGGAGTGACTAAGACCCGGCTTCTAGGAGAGAGGGAGTAACCCACTCATTCAGCGCCGGTGACTCATTTCATCCACAAACACACAAACACGAAGCAGCACAGTGCATCATCAGTGGCCGAGGTCTCATCCGCAAAGACATCATCTGCCTCCAACCACAGCAGCAGCAATTCAAATGAGCCCGAAAGGTCATATTTGCTTTAATGACTCTCACCAGCCCAGTTGCAGGGTGAAACAAGGAAAGCGTACACACACACACACACACACACTGACCTGATACGACACTGGGGATCTTGGACAGGAAGCTTTTGACCGTCCGGACGGCTATGCCTCCTGCTTTCTCGTCTTGTATTCGTGTCACAATGTCTTCAATCTGTAGAAAGACCAGAGGAAGGGTGTCTTTAAGGTTTGCTTGTGTGTTTTTAATTTCATGTACACTTTGCAGCCTGAATATTCTGCATATTGACCTGAGGTGACGTCAATATAAATCCTGAATGGCCAGAATGTGTAATTAAAGTTCCTTTCTCACTACTAAGGTGAAAAAAGCAACCAAACAAACTAAAACTACTCCTCGGGGCCCAAACACAAGGTAGAAATCTCCCACCATCCTTATTACAAACACACCGGCCGCTCAATTAGACTCTCAAGCTGGGCCACACTGACAAAACAAGAAGGGCAGGGACCCAAACGCAGCAACTCATGACACGAAATATCATCATTTCATAGACCTAACGATGAATCATCGTCGATGATACAAACAAGGAGCAGAGACTGAAATCTCTGCTCGGCAGGAAAATGGCTCAAACACAGTCTAGATAGAAAAATCATGGCCAGGGTCAGGACCCACAGACAGGAACATCACCAACAGGTGGAAGTGACTGACATAAATACAAAAAACAGGAAATGAATAACACACCAACGAAGAAGAACTAAACTGAAAAAAAAAACAGAGGCACCCCCTTCAGGCCGGAGGCTGAACGGTAACAGACCCACAACATGGGTTGGTAGTTATGTCCAGATGAAGAAGGCTGTTTCACACATACAGAGGTAAAAAATCCTCCAACGCAGCATAAAACACATCACCAACGCAGTCGCAGAGCAGAATGTCAGTGAGCCACAGCACATGCTGCAAACCAGGGAACCATAGGACACACACACACTCAAACACAAGAAATATATGTCAAATAACTTATGCCTCTTCAGTTCCCTGAATGCACCGTTTAGGAGGGCGAATCGATTTGCATCCAAAATGTCCAGATTATGCAGACGAGGCGGCAGCATCAGCATCCAGACATATGCTGCACAGTAGCTGCTGAGGTCGCTGCGCTGGCTGTTACAGGGTTTATGGCTCCCTGAGCGTCCATCTAGGAAGTAAGCACAGCCAGATACACATGCACACACACACACACACACACACACACACGCACACACATACACGCGCACGCACACACACACACACACACACACACACACACACACACGCACACACACACACACACGCACACACACACACACACACACACACGCACACACACACACACACACACACACACACACACACACACACACACACACACACACACACACTGACAGCTGATAGGATGAAGTTGAGGATTCATCCCATGGACGTTAGACGCCCTTTGAAGTCAAAGGTGTTTTTGCTGTTTGGACCTGTTCTCTCTCAGTTCTCTCTCGTTCCTTTGTACACACACTCAGTATCATGTCTCTAGAAGCGTAAACAAGCGTCTTGTACGCTCAGGTTTGTAGAATTACTGCCTCCACTGCCTCCACTGACTCCAGAGCGAGGTGCTCGCGCCCTCTGTGTAGGTATTTCTGGCGTGCGCTCACCTGCGTGTCAGCATAAACACGTTCATGAGCACAATCAAGGGCACAGGATATTAGCGCTGAAGCAGCCTGGTACCAGGCTTTGGAATCAGTTGCACCGTCCATCAGTAAAGTCTGTTCAAATGCTCCTGACACGACAACATGGGGAAGATGAAGCCTTTCTGTCCTGGTGCAATAATGGGGCCTCATTATCTGCCCATAAGATGACAGAAGACAGAAAGTGCTTTGCACGGCTGCAGATAGTGCTGCTCATATCTGGTGGATGTACACACTAATGGTGTTTGCAGCCTGGTGTGGAGGGTTTTTAAGAGCTCCGCGTCGCTGCTCGCCCGTGATAACAGCACTTTGCTCCTCGCCACCTCCTCTGTCAATGATTATCTGCACCACATGCGTGTTCCTCCGCCGCATGTTTACGGCACACGTGTGCTCAGTAGGACCATAACACGCGCTCTGATATGACGGGTTCCAGGAGAGGCCTGCGTCCGAAGCAAGAGGTCCCTGTAACAGAGGGATGGATTTGAATAAACGCATCCCAACAGGAGCAGCAGGAGGCAGCGATGGAAACAGTCACTACAGCTATTAATTAAAACCTCGTGCCCTTTATACCAAAAGTGTCCTGACGCGAAGCTATAAAAAGCCGTCCCAGTCCTCAGTAATGAGACCACTGCTGCTAAAAGATGGATCAGGTAGTAAAAGTGCCATGAATGATTCAGCAGTCATTAGCGGCAGCGGCACATGTGTCACTGCTAAAGGACCATTAGATGAAAGCGACACATGTCCAGGTGACGAGCGAAGAAGCGTCCGCGGCCCCATGAGCAGGACGCAATAATGATCCCATGCTCAGAGTCCAGGAACTTGAGCTTCTCATAGTCATTGTTCTTGTTCTGAGTCGACGACGGCTCATTAACGCCCAGAGGCCGGCTGTTTGTCCTCTCAAACATGATAGAAACCCTTCCAGAATAATGAAGAAATAAGCTGTAGCTGAGTTTATATAGAAAACCTGCTAGAGACAAACAGTTCTGTTTTTGCCCAGTGCATTAATACTAATACTAAAGTGAGGGGACCTCCTTCCTCTCATGTGTTCACTGACGGCTGCCGGGTGTCACAGCTCTGAACAGCGTTGGCTGCATTGACCTCTGCCCCACTGACTGACAGCAGCCCAGTGGCCTTGACAACGCTCTCAGCATCAGCCTCAGCCTCAGCATCAGCCTCAGCATCAGCCTCAGCCTCAGCATCAGCCTCAGCATCAGCCTCAGCATCAGCATCAGCATCAGCATCAGCATCACCGTCCTCCCCTGCGCTCACGCTTCTCGTGGGCAGGTGGGTTCCATGGATGGAATCGCTGCCGGGTCCAGGCTGCACGGAGCAGAACTCCCTCTGTTTCCACTGCGTTGTGCTCGCAGGGGGCGCCGCTGCAGCTCCACTCAGCCGTTTAATGCATTTTCTGCCTTTTTTGATGAGGTTGTGAAGTTACTTTCACAAAGAGCACAACCTGCCACACGCGACTGGTCCCGACCGCCGCTTTGACCTTTGCGTGACGCTGGGAGCACAATTAGCAGAGCTGCAGCTGGTGTGTGGAGCCCTGGGGACGAGGTGCGAACAACCACACAAACGCACCGCGGCCCCTGCTCCGCCCGCTCCGCCCGCTCCACCCGCTCCACCCGCTCCACCCGCTCGGTGCCGACTGTGGGAGCGGCACAGGTGGACCTCACCTGTCCATGGAGACGTGTGGAGGGACCGTATTCGCACCTGTCCACGCGCTGAGTGCAGCCGTCACGAAGCGAGTGAGCACCAGCCAAATAAACACATTAGCTGTGGCGCTTCTCATCATCAAACACCAGATCACCTGCCATGTCTCATCCTGCTTCTCAGTCCTCGCGGTTCTGAACCAGGCGAGCTTCCAAATCGCTGTCTCCACAGGAAAAGCCCACAGGGAAAAGCGCCATTCCGCGATGAACAACTGTTTTCCCATCATTTCCTGCAGCAGAATAAAAATGCTTTTTGCACCCAGTGAAGCCAGCGTTCTTTCTGCCAATAGCTGCCACGCGTGGTGCCTGCAATCATTAGGGGCAAACGTACTGTAAGTCTGTGGGTTGAACGCTTGGACACAACGCTGCTGAAGGGTGAGTGTGTTTGGAATTGCTCTGCTGAATTAACCAGCAGACTTCTTTAGCCTAAGTGGTCACAAAGGTCCCAGAGGTACAGAGCTGCACACAGATTCCCATTAGCCTCTGCTTGATTACGTGTGAATGCTCCTCATGGGAAACATCCTGAGCTCAGGACTGGGCCGGGACCAGTCGGAGCCACGTGTTGGGACTGGGAGTGTTGATGAGGAGACTTCTCACTTGTTGGGGCCAGTTGGATCCCTGACAGCGGCGGACGTGGGTGCAACGCTGAGGCTTATGGAGATGGAGCGGGCGACTGCCTCTGTATAACCTTGCATTCACAGTCGCCATGGCAACACAGCACCAAGAGCAGCTAAGCAATTAAAAGTGTGTGAGTTTCAGGCCCAGCACGGGCAGCGTGCCACGCCGACTCCATTACAATTACAAATCTAGCCCTTTGGACGAGAGGTCCGATCCAGTTGTTGGTGCGTTATTAGACAACAAGCTTCTTTAATCTAAAGGAAACGATTGAATCCTGTTGCCGGGCTCCGCTCCTCCCACCAACGGCAGTGACTCATCAGGTCACCTTCTGTGGATGACACTCAAGGAGGCCTGAAAAAGATCATCTCCCTCTCGTGGACGTCTGTTGTTGGATACTCCAACGGTTGCTAAGGGCCTGAGTGCAGGGAAAACAGTGGCCGCTGCTGCTGTGAATAGATAGGCCACTCTAAAACAAAGTGCCGTGTCCAGATACAGAGGCCACTTCTCAACCAGACGCCGTCTGAAATGAAGGGCACCAGCTCCGCTCTGCGTAACAACATGTCAGGAATGAGCTGCACGGCCACACACACCAAAGGTCACCGTGTGCAGAGGACGGCGGACCTGCAGCTCAGGCCGGTGCAGATGTAGCAGCAGCAGTCTGCATCCGGGCACAGTTACATCACAGCATAGCAAACGTTGGCTGCGCTGCTGGAAACTGCACTGAGGCAAGAGTTAAGCTGCTAGAAAGTGAAGATGGAAATGCAGAATGAGCCAGTGACAGGTGAGAGGCAGTGAGGAGCGGATGCTCCGGTATGTGGGGCGCTAACCACGAAATCAGATCTGCTGGTGTTTTGAGGTGGTTAAACCTC
The DNA here is from genome assembly GCF_900634795.4 of Betta splendens. Lineage (NCBI taxonomy): Eukaryota > Metazoa > Chordata > Actinopteri > Anabantiformes > Osphronemidae > Betta > Betta splendens. The sequence continues at coordinate 2,112,320 of NC_040900.2, read as the reverse complement.
ACGAGCATCTGTCTGTGGCAGCGCCCCCCGATGGTCCAGTCCTGCCAGGACCATTCCTCCACGCCTCCTGGTAACTGGGTTATCGAGCCCGGGTTTTCCTCAGCCCTCACCGGACCCACAAGCCTGTGCTGGAAGGCAACCACAGGCCGGGGGGAGGGGGGGGGGGGGGGGGCACAGACGATGGATCGCACCTTCATCAGCAAAGTCATTTTTTGATTTAAACTATTTTTTATCCATCATTTTTTACATCACCTGCTCCGGGTCCTCGCGTGTTCACTCTCATGTGATCAGTGAATAAAGAGGTTGTTGACCTTTAAAGCTTGGTGGATTTCTTGCCATGGTTACGGGTGAACCAAAGCAATGTTTCTCATTAAGCTGCGTCCTCCCCCGACTCCGGCCGCTGCTGCTGCCGCTGCTGCCTGACGTCGCTGTTACCTGTGCTGGCACTTCCCATGAGTGTGAGAATGCTGACAGGCCTTTAGGAACGTTACTGTGACAACAGAGGGACTTAGTGAGAAGCAGCGTTATGAAAGCGAGAGGAGGCGTGTGGTGGAGTCCAGCAGATGAACGTGCCCCTCAGCATAACGCAGCACCAGTAACGTCCACCAGCGCCAGTGACGTCCACCTGCACCAGTGACGTCCACCAGCACCAGTGACGTCCACCTGCACCAGTGACATCCACCAGCACCAGTGACATCCACCAGCACCAGAGACGTCCAGTAGCACCAGTGACGTCCACCAGCACCAGTGACATCCACCAGCACCAGTGACATCCACCAGCACCAGAGACGTCCAGTAGCACCAGTGACGTCCAGTAGCACCAGTGACGTCCAGTAGCACCAGTGACGTCCACCTGCACCAGTGACGTCCACCAGCACCAGTGACATCCACCAGCACCAGTGACATCCACCAGCACCAGAGACGTCCACCAGCACCAGTGACGTCCACCTGCACCAGTGACGTCCACCAGCACCAGTGACGTCCACCTGCACCAGTGACATCCACCAGCACCAGAGACGTCCAGTAGCACCAGTGACGTCCAGTAGCACCAGTGACGTCCACCTGCACCAGTGACGTCCACCAGCACCAGTGACATCCACCAGCACCAGTGACATCCACCAGCACCAGAGACGTCCACCAGCACCAGTGACGTCCACCAGCACCAGTGACGTCCACCTGCACCAGTGACATCCACCAGCACCAGAGACGTCCAGTAGCACCAGTGACGTCCAGTAGCACCAGTGACGTCCACCTGCACCAGTGACGTCCACCAGCACCAGTGACATCCACCAGCACTAGAGACGTCCAGTAGCACCAGTGACGTCCACCAGCACCAGTGACGTCCACCTGCACCAGTGATGTCCACCAGCACCAGTGACGTCCACCAGCACCAGTGACGTCCACCAGCACCAGTGACATCCACCAGCACCAGTGATGTCCAGTAGCACCAGTGACGTCCAGTGCTGCTGGACGTCACTGGCGCTGGTGACGTCCAGCAGCACCAGTAACGTCCACCAGCGCCAGTGACGTCCACCAGCACCAGTGACGTCCACCAGCACCAGTGACGTCCACCAGCACCAGTGACGTCCACCAGCACCAGAGACGTCCAGTAGCACCAGTGACGTCCAGTAGCACCAGTGACGTCCACCTGCACCAGTGACGTCCACCAGCACCAGTGACATCCACCAGCACCAGAGACGTCCAGTAGCACCAGTGACGTCCACCAGCACCAGTGACGTCCACCAGCACCAGTGACGTCCACCAGCACCAGAGACGTCCAGTAGCACCAGTGACGTCCAGTAGCACCAGTGACGTCCACCTGCACCAGTGACGTCCACCAGCACCAGTGACGTCCACCTGCACCAGTGACGTCCACCAGCACCAGTGACGTCCACCAGCACCAGTAACATCCACCAGCACCAGAGACGTCCAGTAGCACCAGTGACATCCACCAGCACCAGTGATGTCCAGTAGCACCAGTGACGTCCAGTGCTGCTGGACGTCACTGGCGCTGGTGACGTCCAGCAGCACCAGTGACGTCCACCAGCACCAGTGACGTCCACCAGCACCAGTGACGTCCACCTGCACCAGTGACATCCACCAGCACCAGTGATGTCCAGTAGCACCAGTGACGTCCAGTGCTGCTGGACGTCACTGGCGCTGGTGACGTCCAGCAGCACCAGTGACGTCCACCAGCACCAGCAATGTTTTCTCAGAGCATTATTTCAAATCCTGAATGATTGAATATGAAAACAACTCTGTTCTCAGGCAAGAGGGGAGGGGGGGTCCAGGGTGTGCAATAAAGCCTGGTTACTTCCAATCTGCACTTCTAGTAATGACATTCCAGCAGCGGGGCGGACGCGTGGATGGAGGGGGGGGCTTCATGTGGGAGCGCCTCGGGCGCTGCTCACCTGTGAGAGGCTCCGCTGAGCCGCGTCCTGGGGGAACCGGGCCTCCTCATAGGAACCGAGCCTCCTGATAGGAACCTGCACAGGAGGTGTCAGCGGCACCGGCCTCACACGCCGCTCGTCCAATCACCAGCCCCTAATTGACTTTTAATGAACGCGAGCGGGGCCTGAGGTGGTCGAGGGGCTGTACATTCAATACATGAGATGTGGATCTGATCCGCACTCACTGTGCAGTGGCCAAACTTTATTCTTTCACCTCAGGGGAGACAGACCTGAGCATCTATCATGTCCACTGCATCACGGCATCACACTGCGCTGAATTATTGAGCAGGCTCCTAGAAAAGGACCAGCCACGCGTTCTGATCTCATGCTCTCAACATGTTTTAGGGTGAAGTGTCCTTTTCTGCCTGCGACAGCTGCTTGGATTTCAGGTTCGGCACTAAGTCACAGCTGCTTCAGGATTTTGCAGTTATTTACTCCACAGCAGCAGCTGCTTGAAGCGCATTTGACGACAGCGCAGGACGTTCCTGGTAAATGACGTGAATAATAACACACAGAATCTGGAAAAATGCTCCCTCATCGCAGCGTTTTCCGTTTGTTGATGGAGAAAGCAGCTGATGAGCTTCTAAGACTGAAGCAAAAAGCCGCGCGCTGTTTTCACACAATGCCTTAACATCTGCTGAAGCTCCTCCTTCCTTATTCCACCACATCCATAATTAATGGGCCCTGATGTGCAAAAAGTTGCGGCGCAGCGGGGACAGACTACGAACGTCTGGAGGAACTAAAGCATGTGGGTTGCGTCTAGCTTTGCTTTGTTCGTTGATGGAAATCAATGCATGAATTTTTGGATCATCAATTTATTTGCAGATTTTTCATTTGCTGCGGATGTCTTCACTGTGTGCTCAATAGAAGGAGTGTTTACTTTTTAATCAGTGAAGTGAAGTAATTGCTTCTGAACAATAGGTCAGATCACAGATCTGCCTTTCAGTACATTTGCTATGGACTCAAACACACGCCTCCCTCTTGGAGCCAATCGCGTTAGCTTCTCATGTTAGCGACCACCAGGCCTCATGAATCGTGATGAATATTACAACCTTCTAAGTCACACCACTCCCTTCCTGTGTCATTTCCACTAATAGAGGTCAATTTTGTTTAGAAGCATTAATCAGATCAGACTCAGTACTGGGTGGTGGTTCTGAGCCAATTTCCAACGTGTGCATCTTTAAGTACAAGGGACCAGGTTCTGCATTTGACTGATTCCATGTCTACTAACAGGACAAATGCACAACAAATATTCCTTCTGGCTGCAGAGACATTCTGAAAACGACATTAACTGAGATGGATCCAGAGATCTGAGCTGAACCAAGCTGGGATATCGGGTTGGGCCACAGCTCCGTTGTCTGGGAGGCTCCTCAGTCAAAGTGATTAGTGTCGGCCACAGGTGCTTCATCCCAGCTTCACCTAGACACAATCAATGGGAGTCACAGCTCCAGCAGCTCACTCCATCGTTAGCGGTGCCTCAGCAGCGACTCCCCGCTTGTGTCTCACTGAGTCAGACCTTCTATTTAGAGGAAACTCATTTCTATCCATCACCCCATCAGACGCACGTCAACCTGCGAAATGGGACCATTAGCCTCCACTGGCTCCTTCTGCTTGAGAACCTGTACAGTACTTTCTGAGGTGAGACGGGGCCGATGAAGCTAAATGAAGCGTTCAAAGACCTGCACACATCATTAGCTCTATCCAGCGTATTGAGGACACACTCTGTGCACAGATTAAACATGCAGCACCGCATCAAAACTGTCAGCAGAGTCAAAATAGCGATGTTCTGTGATGAGCAGTGGACACAGGACGACGACACAGAGCATTTCTACAGAAGAGCAGAAGCATGAAGACGGAGGTTACAGAGGGCGGAGAGAGGCACATTCCAGTGGGAGACAACGTAAAACCGTACGTGAGATCATTCATTTAATACATCATATGATTCAATGGCAGTGTTTTCAGCCATGAACCAAACGCAGCCAGTTCACAAAGTGAGTCCATCTCTGCAGCTTAATGGTGATCACTGGATCAAACCAGGGAAAGCAAAGCCCTTTAGGCCAGAAGGCTCGTTCTAAGGATCTCATTGGAACACGGAGCCTTTCTAACCGAGGATCTCGCTCTCTGTCCAACCACTCACAGGCCGACGGCCGGTTTGAGCCACGGCATGCGACGCTGCGCTCGCCAGGGTTCACGGCTGCAGCCTCATAACAAACAATGGAGGGGGATGAGTTCGCTCCATTTTTCATATATCTGGGTGGTGATTTTGGCTGGCAGGCGCTTTGTGCTCTCACAAGAAGCGTGACATAGGTATGTAATTATGCTCCTGTGAAAGTATTTGTTGCGACAAATGTCACAAAACGTTGTGGGGCTGAAATGGCTCGTTCGTGTTCTACTGCAGCAGCAACAGCCGAATTTACTACTGATGCATGAAGAGTTTCTACTTTATCTACCAACATTTGGGTTCTCGCTGATGGGATCACACACGTCAGCCTGAAGCCGGTGAATGGGAGCCTCGTGTTCTTCCAGTCAGCTGTTTGCTCCCGTGCTCTGCTCTGTAGCAGTGGAGTCGACGCCTCGGTGCTGATGCTGAGGTTACTCAGAGTCCAGTAGGAGGCGTTTCAGGCCGGCGTCGTCGCTGCTGGGATTCTGAGCAGCCTGCGATACAGTCGGAGGCTCGGGGCTCAGGCCGGGACTGCAGAAGCGGTCCCCTGATCCAGCTCCATAGTAACAGCCCCGTCCGTGCACGTGCAGCTTGAACTCCAATAAGCCGGAGACGTGCGCTCTGTGAAGCACATTGTCTGCGGCGTCAGACGGGGAGAGAGGCGCAGCGCAGGAAGGACTCTCCTCGCTGGAGAAAAGCCTTTTATTTCAGCCACAGCGGCTCTGGAGAACGCGGGGCTGCGTCTGCTGTGAATCAGCATCCAGTTCTGACACGTTTGCTGCTCCTGGGGGAGGAGACGGAGCTGGTTGCATGGGTCTATGGCGTTGACCCCAGCGAGCCCCACAGCCCCGAGCGAGCAGCACCCCCTCCCACACCCATGTGAGCCCATACCAGCGCCTCAGATAACGGCTGCACTGGTGTGAGGCAGCCACACGATAAGCTGCAGGGGAAAGATGTCCAGAGCAGAACAGCCGTCCAATCAGGCCTCAGGAGGAGAGCTTCCTAAAGAAGAGGACACGTTCCCTCCACGGCCCCAGAGGCAGCGCAGACAGAGGAGTGACTCGTCCCCGTGGCCTCTCAGATCCAACAAGCTGTCAGTCTGCAGCGCGAGGCAACACACCACGTGGGACACGTTTACTGTAACTTCATCCTCTGCCTCCACTCGAACCCCGGTCCGTGCGTGCCCAGTGGGCCGAGGCGGCCATTCACACGCATTCACATCAATCTGTGTCGTTTCAGACCTAAACTCAGCTGCTGACGCCTGATTTGAGATTGTCGTCTGTTCCCTCTGGGGAGGTCTGATTAGAGCTGGACTTCAAACATTTAAAAGGGGACACAGACACACAACATACTGTACACAGGAAGCAGATTTAGAAGCACATATATCTGAGGAAAAAACAAATGCTGCTGGTTATAAATAAATGAAAGGCAGGATACAATGTCTTCCAGATATTATTCAGAAGACAGAATGTTTGATATGAGCCTCAATTATTAAGAAGCTGAGAAGTGTGTGTGTGTGTGTGTGTGTGTGTGTGTGTGTTCCTATTATTTAGGTTTATCAGTCTGTGTGTGTGTTTGTGTGTGTGTGTGTGTGTGTGTGTGTGTGTGTGTGTGTGTGTGTGTGTGTGTGTGTGTGTTTAGGTTTGTGTGTGTGTGTGTGTGTGTGTGTGTGTGTGTGTGTGTTCCTATTATTTAGGTTTATCAGTGTGTGTGTGTGTTCCTATTATTTAGGTTTATCAGTCTGTGTGTGTGTGTGTGTTCCTATTGTTTAGGTTTATCAGTGCGTGCGTGCGTGCGTGTGTGTGTGTGTGTGTTCCTATTGTTTAGGTTTATCAGTGCGTGCGTGTGTGCGTGTGTGCGTGCGTGCGTGCGTGCGTGTGCGTGTTCCTATATATTACACATAAACTCGCTGCCTGCCTGCTTTCTGGCACCGTCACAGTCTCGGGTTCTTGCTGCCTTTTATATCTTCTACCCACGTTCTCAGCATCACGGAGCTCGTGTGTGATTCCGCGTGCGCTTCCTGCTCCTTCTAGGCCACGGTTTCACGCAGGTTCTGGAGGCAATAAGACGTCTTGCAGTTATTGGATTGTTTGGCTTCATTTCCTCCTTTTGTGGGAGCAGAGACTCAGGGCAGAAATAGTGATGCAGCACCTCGATAGAGACAATCTCTTCCCCTTCTGGCTGCTCAGCTTCACTAATGGCTAAATGCATCACATCCACCTTTGTCTCTCTGCCTACACGGTCGCCCTATTCCTTTGCATAGCAGAGGACCTTTTTCTCTCTCAGCCTTTGCTCTTCGCTGAAAGACGCTCTTGTCTTGCTGCTGACAGGAGCTCAGACCTTTGGGATGGAGCTGCCAGCGCTTTCCCAGGCGGCAGAGCATATTGGAGGCCATCTGGCTCTCTGCGAACCGGACCCACGGCTCCGAGCCGCCCACCACTGACCCCGGAGGCCAAGGGAACTCTGCCCTCAAACACACAGCACCTCTCACGGCCAGCAGCCTTCAGGTCACATGCAGGAACCTGTAATTAAAGGCCACACTGGACGACAACATTCGTTCTAACCTTCAGTGCATCAGCTCCTTCGTCAAAGCTCCAAATGAAAAATGACCCTGTTCCTCTGTCTGTTGTCACTGCATATGACTAAGTCATGAAATGATGAAAATCACCTCAGGCAACATCCAGACGAGCAGAAAGTAGCCTGTTAAAAGTGTTGCCTCCAGGCATGTGTAGCGTTACATAATGGATCTATGAAGATATCACGCTTCCTTTGCAGCACAGTTCAAACCATGCAGCATCGTTAGCATTAGTGCAGCACTGCAGCACTTCCTCATGCTACTGTACCAGATGCTGAAGTGTGACTCTCACACAGTCCCACACGATCCCAGCTTCCAGCTGCGCGAGAGCGTCTGAATATAAAGGAAGCTCTGGCAGCTTTCCAGAGGAGCCGCTCTATAAATACAGCAGCAAACCCTAAACTCTGCGGTGACACATGGTTGGCAACGCGGCCGAAAAAGTAAATTTACCAACGGATGCAGCAGCTGTCAGCAAATAACACACCTCCTGCCCCGTAATCTGTTTATGTGCGAGCAGGAGGAACGGGACATGGATCGGGATCAGTCAACAGCGGCTCACTTTGTGCCGTAACCAAGACAGCAGGCTTAGTTAAAGTCTGATCAACACGAGCTTTATGTGTGAGTGGGCGAGAATTAAAACAATGCCCGGTTCTGCCCCGGAGAATAAGCCCCACATCCCCGTAATTAGAGCCCAATGCTGCAGCTACTGCCCGCGGTGAACGGGACCAGGTTTTACCCCGGACACGAGAGCCCCTCGCTGCACAGACCCTCAGTCACGGGGCCGAGAGCTCGTTAGACGCGCGGGCAGGTGATGGATGCAGAGTGGGGTTCTGATGGGGAGATGAAGCCCAGCTTATGTCACGGCGGCCGCAGGACAGGCTGCTGACAGGGGAAGCGGCGCGTGGACTGCCTGTCAGCAGCCTGTCCGCGGGTCGGCGCCTGCCAGCGGACATGCAGTCGGCCTTGCCTTTCTGTAGACAATCATATTTGGCGAGTCCTCCTCCGGATCAGCGGCGCCCGCGCCCCCTTGGTCCCTGGACCCCTCTGCCATTCTTACTCTGTCCTGTCAAAGAAACAGATGCACTCTGTGAACACAGCAGCCAAGCTTCACTGGGAGAAAGCAGAACATAACAGGAGGATCTGATAAACATCAGCCAGCGATTCTGGTCCCTCGGAGGCCACGTTTCTGCAGCCTCTGTTCAGCTGCCAAGCGTGCGCTGCTGTCTCAGGACAGATAAGAGCGCAGGTAGGAATATTAAGCACATCCAAGCATGAATATACAAAAAGTCCCGACCAAACTGCCTGCGAGGAGTCACACCTGTGTTATCTGGTCCGGTCCGGTGCAGCTGCTCTGGTTCGGGATGAATGACAGGGGCCGGACAGCAGGAACACGGCTGGGTCTCGCGTGAGCGCTTCAGGAACAGGCTCATTAATCTTCACTGACGCAATAACTGGAGCGACTACCTGCTCCCACATCACGATCCCTCCTCGTCCGAGCGGCGGCTCAGGGATTCATTTACTGATCGCTGTCTCCGCTCCACTCTCTGTCTCTGAGGGCAATTTAATTCTGCTTAAGTAAGGATTTCCATACGCGGTCCCCACAGCCCCGTTCACCCGTTGCCGTTTCAGGCTCCTGTGTAATAAATGGGCTGAAGCATTTGTTGGGTGAGAGCTTGGATCACACACTTTAACACAATTGTTGATACTCATGGACTAAATTGCAAAAAGGATCAAATAAAAACCATGTGGCTCGTTTCTGGCACAGACGCACAGTATGAAATCAGCTGAATTAGTAACACTGCATCTCTCAAGGTCCAGCTGCTGGCACCAGATTGGAAGCTGCAAAATTATGTAATTAAAGCCGCACAATTCTAAAGTTGGAGCCGCTGTTCCGCATGCCACCGGGCCACACTTTAATCTATTACACCTCGGAGCTTAGCGACACGCATGAGTGAATAAGTAATCATCTGCTCCCCACACGGTTTGCCACCGCCACCGGGAGCGAGCGGCGCCGTCTGCCTCCTGTCCGTACAGAACCCAGCCTGGATGGATCTGCTCAGAGACAGGACCAGTCGGCCCCTGGGTCCCTGCTGCACGAGGCTTTATTCCATACGAACCTGTTTGAGCTGCTCAAACATGTCACAGTCCCCACAGGCCCGTCCACGGCGGGTTCTGGTGAGAGGATGAACGGTTCTGGAGGAGCCCACACATCCACATGCCTTCATGTAAACTCATGCACATGCAGCACCTCGGGTCCAGACGCACAGCAAACACAGCCCCACACACTCATCAGCACGCACACAGCAGTCCGGTCCAGGTAACGGCCCAAACTGGGTCCGAACACAGCAACAAGCCGCGTTCCACACAAACCCAGAGGCGTTATCTCCGGAGCCCCGTCCACGCCCGAGCAGGCGAGCAGCGAACGAACGCAGCGCAGCACAACATCTGTGACACCTGATAGTCGTTACTGAAGCGTTCATTACCTTAGGAACAAAATAAAGCCCGGTCCACTCCACTCCCCCGACTGGCTCCCCCTTAGCAACAAGCAGTAGGCAGGTTCATGGTGTAATTGGCAGAGGGAGAGAGAAGGGGATGAAGACAGGGGGATAAAAGCAGTGAAGCAGCGGGAGAGAGGGAGAGAGCGAGCGAGCGAGCGAGCGAGCGAGAGAGAGAAGCCGGCGGGTCACTGCAGTATTCCTCTAGTCCTCCTGCTCCTCGTCTTCAGTCTTCACCAGCACTGCCTTGCCCCGGCAGTCCAGTGTCTCCTCACATGTGCGCACCTCCTTCATCCCCCTCTCCCTCTGTGTGCATGTGGTCGAGAGTGAGCGAGCGCAAAGGAGTGAACGTGTGTGAGAGAGAGAGAGAGCGAGAGGGAGGGAGATGCTATACAATAGAGAGGGATGGATCAAGTAAAAAGAAGGAGGAGGGGGTGGTGGGTGGAGGAATTAGAGAGAAAAACAGAGGGAGGGGAAAGATGGACAGAGCGGGTGTGAACGGGTGAGAGACAAACCGAGACAGAGCGAGAGAGAGAGAGAGGGAGGGCGAGAGAGCTGTGGCAGCAGAGAAGAAGAAAGGAGGACAGAGGGATGCAAACTGCAGCAGCGCCTACTGATGCTGAAAACCAGAAACATTTCATTAGGAGCATATTGAAATGCTAATCTAAAAGAAGTTAGAGTTCCAAGCGCACACAGACACGGAGGCTATAAATAAATATGCTAAAGTCTTTGAGCGAGATAATGCTTTTCCATTGAAAGCCTCAGTGAGACGAGCGGTTTGCAGCCGGTCCTCTTTGACTTTGTCTCTGTTTTTGCATCCATGACGCTATGTGCAGCTCCTCCTCCTGTTCTCTCTCTCTCTCTTCATACAAACTCTGGAATAATGGAAGCTTAAATGGCAACAGGAACCAATGAACCTTTTTCCTGCAATAAATGAGATCCCAAAAGTCCCAGAGGAAGAAACTCAAGCAACACACGGCGAGGCCAATTTGTGAATGCATGCGTGAACACACACACACACACACACACACACACACACACACACACACACACACACACACACACACACACACACACACACACACACACACACACTCAGACAGAACCCGCTGTGGTCCCGGTCCTCGCTCCCGTGTTCTCCCTTTAAGGAGCGTGTTGGAATCTAAGCAGAGGTCCCGGCTCTTCGACGCTTTGTTCTCTGCTGTGAGCTGCATCACACACAGACGAGACCTTGCATGGAAACAGATGAAAAGACCAGCTGTTATCATTACAACTATGATTTGCCCTTTATGTTTCAGAACGGAAAAAAACAAAACACAAACAAACTGAAAGTGCCGATTTGAGTAAATGTTGTAACTGAGGTTGTTCCACGAAGCCCATCGTCTGTGATGCAAACTCCATACTTCTCTAGATCAGAAGGATTTGTAGAACAGCTCCTCCATCTCCACATCTACTCACTGTGCATCTGTATTGGGCTCGGGCTCCACCACCCCTCCCCCAGTGACAGCAAAGCACACATGAGCCACAGACTCACTGACCGCGATTAGCATGCGTCCATCTCCATCCTGCTCCGGCTTTAAGGCCTGTCATCACTAACAAGGTGGGAAGAAACACACTAATCTGCTTTAAGGAACTAGTCCTGCTATAATCTGCATTACAGCACGTTACTGAACAGCCTGTTCCAGCCACACCATAGATGTGTGACAGCAATGCTTAAACATATTTCACTATAAGAACAAGAAGAATTAGTAGTAACAGACTTAAACTGCACACGCTACTTTTAGCTCATATAACTGTGAACTGCAGATATAATTTAAAGAATCAACAATTAGACTATGGTCATATAAATGTATGCAAATTAGTCAAGTGGATGAAAACATTGAAATTAGCTCTAAGTTAAACATTATTTGACGGTTTTAACATCATGGTTACATAACCACACAGCGATACAGCAGAACAGTAAAAACGTATAATTCAACAAAATATCTTTAATAGATATAAACATTTTTACACATCACAGCTCAATGGAAACAGATCACATGCTGTCACACATGTAAAGAATGAAGGTGCAGGGCGATCGCGGTGCTAGGGCCCTGGGGCGCTCCATCTGAGTCCGGCTCATGGTCTCTGTCCTGTCTCATCCTATATTTATGTCACTCCTCACTATGTCCTGGCCAGTAAAGCAGACATACACAAAAATGATCTTCAAAAATAAGAATGAAGGTGCAAATTCTGGTGAATATCAAATCCTCCTTATATACAGTTGCACAGTATCCAGTACAAAAGGAAATGGCTACAGTATGAGGCTTAAATAAGGACTTTGCTGCTCATTACAGACCAAATTCAGTTTGGGCTCACAAGCAGATTCCAATATGACAGAAGCTGTGGCTGTAATTTTAGGATTTACACAATATCTTACTATGTAATAATATACGGAACAGTACCGATTCAATCTATTGAGAGCGTTAAGGATCAGATTAAGGCCCTTTTTTTCATGCTGGGGGGGTAAATCTATGTAGCAGTTTACATGTAGTCAACACTAGGTGGCACCGTCAACCAACTCAGTCCATGTTTAGAAATCCTCTGAGTCTGCAAAAAATAGCATCATATACTCTCTATCCTTAGTTCGATTTACAGGGTGAATATTCTCTTACAGGTTATTTCTGATCATCTTTTCTTGGCCATAAATATTCTTTACATTCTATATCACAACATGGGAAAGAGCGAGAAAATAAATGTTACCATCATATATTTACAATAAACAGGGATAAGACACTGAACTGTCAGTCTTTACCTTTATGCTGTGTATAATAATAATATATGCTCTTTCTTTTCATCAGATTTTGACCAGTGGTTCTATACAAGCACTTACTTTTAGCCCTCTACAAGTGAAACCCTTCTCAGACTCGTACTTTGCCACACACAGACGAGCACCTGACCTCACAGTGTTTACACTGTGTGCTGTTCAAGTGTCTGTGTTTGTCTGCCCACACACGTCCCGTTGTTCGTGGGGATGGCGTCATCCAGCATCTCAGAGCTTCTCTTCTTTTGGTGACTAATAAAAAAATAATCAGTGCTGCTCCCACTGACGGGGTGTTTGACACCTCAGATGTTCCACTGCTGCTGGAACTTTTTAATAGAGCGTCTACTCACTTGTATCAGGACAGCTGGGAAACTTATTGGGACGTAACTTTAATCCCTTTAGGTGAGATTCTTTATCTTACTCTGTCTGACATGCAGGAATACCAACAATCAGCTGGACACTGGATCATCTGAGGTTTTAAGGAAGGGAGAGCATGCAGATCAACACATCACAGTTACGTCGCTGCTCTTCCCTGCGTCCGTCCTCCACCCTTTGCTTGTCTTTGTGATCATGGCAGGTCTACGAGGTGAAGACGTACGGCGTTTAAGTCCACGTTGGCAATGATTTTAAGCCCAAGAGAAACAGATGATGTGGTTTTGTTTATAAGTACTTCTGTTTTGTGTACAGTACTCAACAACACAACATCAGATCAGCTTGAGTAGTGGTCAGACTCCCACGGCAGCGCTGCCGGCAGGTCAGGTCTCATCAGTTCATGTCAATGGTGTTGAAGACCCACTCTGTGAACTTCTTGAGCTTGGCCGAAGCGCTGTAGGACTCCTCCAGGAGGCGCTGGTTGTCCTCTCGCAGGCTCTGGATCTGAGCCTGGAGAGACGCCTTGGCATCCTTCTCCTGAAGGCGAGACAAAGACACGCTGTCAGGTTGGTTGTACACAAACCTTCACCTGTGTGTGGTCATCGTGCAGCTGACCAGTAACCAGTAACTGACCTTCTTCAGATCTTCCTGTAGCGCCTTTACCATCGATTCCAGCTGGCTCACTTTGCCCATCAGGCAAGCTGGAGTCTCTCTGAAAGGCCACAAGCAGCACATTAGCACCAAACACTGGCATCTTAAATCAATCACAACGACGGACAGTGAAGCAGGAAGCTTTACGCAGTGCTTACACCTGCTGCACATGCTTCGTGAAGCGCTGGGTGCAGTGGGTTCCCACACACCCAGTCTGAGGCCTCTTACCCAGGTGAGGGCTGCCTCGCTGGCGCCGCCTGGGGCTCAGCCTGCTGGGGGCTGGTGGCTGCCGCACTCTCAGCCTTAGAACTATCCTCCTGGGCTGCGAGAAAAACCAATCGCTGCTCTGAATGAAAAACAACAATTACTTTTAGACCTGGAGAAACAATAAGGGTCAATGGTGCCACCTCCTGGAGACAATAAGGGCGACAGAGTGACTCATCCCCCACTGAAAAACATATAAGTAATCAACCTTCACCTCCAGCGAGTTGCTCAGGAAACAAAGCAAACAAAGCATGGAGTGTGTAGCTACCCTCGAAGGCCTTGGCAGCATCCACCAGGTGGGCCCAGTCCAGCGGGCCGTCGGCGCCGCTGCCAGCCAGGGGCATGAGGGCCAGCTCCTGCAGCTGCTGCCGCTTCCTCTCCTGCTCCAGCTCTGAGGCCTCTGGGGCCGTCAGGTCACCTGGGACGGAGAAGGAGCCAAGTCAAAGACTGCCAAGACCTTTGCAGGTGTCCGCCTCCGCCGCAAATGCTGACGCTCACCGAGAGATTTGTGCGACGCCCGGCGGCTCGATCCGTGGCGAGCGACGGGCGAGCGCGGGATTGTGGAGCAGCTGAAGAGCAGGTCGGTGGGCGTGTCGCGGGTTCCGGAGGACGGCTCCCTCTGCCCGCCGTAGATGCTCTCGTCCGACAGCGTCCTCTGCAGCGAGCGGCGGCCGGGCGGCGGGAACAGCGGCTTCAGAAAGAGGAGGCGCAGGTCAGACAGGGAGAGAAGCAGCCTGGGGGGTCCAGGTTTGTATGTGGCACCTTCTCCTCAGCTGTGGTGGGCGGGGGGCTGTCCAGTGTTATCAGCTTCTTCAGGTCTTCCTCCAAGCTGGACTTGGCCGTGTGCCGCTGGGGGGACTGGGAGCCCCGGAGGTTGGCCCTGAGCTGGGGTTGGCCTCCCAGCAGACCGTCGCTCTGGTGCCGCCTGGAGACACCAATCACAGCAGGGGGGCGCCTTTTAAAGCTACGTCCCAGACAGCACAGGTTACATGCAAAACCGAGAGACAGGTGAATTATACCACACATCTCCGATTAGTACGGCAGAAGTGAGATGTGAAGACAAGAGTCTCCACATGGTGGCAGTGCTGACCAAATTAGAGAAGCTTCAACATTAAATAAAAAAGAAGGCATTTTAACAGCAAGAAACATCTCTGTGCTAAATGGCCACACAGTCACAACGTGCTGCATTAGAAACCACATGCTCATACTTGCGAGTGCTGCCAAAGTCCACAGAGTTGACGGTTCCCCCGGGTTTCCTCCAGCCGATCAGGTACTTTGAGGTCGATCCTTGACGAGGGTAGAAGCTCTTGGACCCTGGAGACGCGGGGTTTGGGGACGTGGGGGAGGTGGTTTCTTCGGCCTCCTCTTGGGGCGACAGTGGGGTACAGCCCTGACCCATCGGGCTCCCTGAGAGACCGGAACTCAGTGTGCTGTGATTCAGAAGAACATGAAGAGCAGATTACGTGGCTGCGTGTGACCGGTACAGTTTCCTTTCAGGGCTCGTTCAACAGTATCATTTATGGAGCATAAACATCTTTACTTCGAGTGTAATAGAGTCTCAAAACGGCCACTTTTCTTCTGAAGATGTTTAATCAGCAGCGTTCAGACTGTTTTTGTATGTATTAATAGGCAGATCTACTTGAAAACCATTAGTAGCCTCGTTCCAGCCCGTGTAACTGCAGATGGGATCGACTGATGAGTTCTTAAAAAATAGAACAGTGTCCTTCGTCTCAAGCACCTTCAAATACGTTTTCTCCGTAGTTTCACATAAAAGCTTGAGTCTTCAAACAGCAAGTTTTGTGTGTTCATGCGTGTGTGTGCGTGCGTATTTGCATGCTCGACTTAAAAGCAAAGCGCTGCCAATGTACAGGTGTGTGTGAAGCAGTGCTATTTCTGGCCCAGAGAAGAAGGGAATGAGGCTTTAGTCGACTCAAAGGAAGTGGGATTTAGAGGAGAAGGAAAAATGTTACAGCAACTTCAAGCACTTCCTTTCAGGTGTGATACCAGGAAATAAAAAATACAAATCAAGGGACTGACCACACACACACACACACACACACACACGAGCGCACACACACGCACGCACGAACGCACACACATGAGCGCACGGACACACACACACACACACACACACACACACCTGGAGTGAGAGGCAGCATCACTCAGGCCGTACGAGGCATCAGGAGCTGCCGACGGGCTCTTCGCTGGGGCCTCACTGCCTCCAGCGGCGTCCAGCAGCTCGAGGGGCGGCGGTGAAGCATCCGCGGCGCCCTGGAGGCCGGCGGCACCCTCATGCCACGGAGTCTTGTCTTTGGCCCTGAAGGCACCGGTGGAGGAGGCGGTGCTGCTTTGGGTGGCAGTGAAGGAGGAGGCATCGATGCCGCTGTCGACGGAGGTGCCCTGAAGGTACCCGTTGAGCTCCAGGTCAGCGCGCACTCCGCAGCGCGAGCCGACCTCGTACCACTTCTCGTCGCTGTGGGCTGAACTGGAGGCATTGCTCGACAGCGTGTTGCTGCTCGACTGGCTGGAGGAGTACGGAGCATCCACCTATTGAGGGGCAGGAAACCAAACATGGACTCAAACGAACTGGAGAACGCGACCCCTCAAGCTGCTGGCGATGAAGGCTCACTTCACCTTAGGGCCTTTGTGAGGAGACATGTGGACGCCCTGCTCCGCCAGCTGCAGCCGAGGGGTCGCCACCTTGGAAGCCGCGGCGTCTGTGGGAGGCACACGCATACACACGCATACACACACGCATACGCACACGCACGCATACACACGCATACGCACACGCATACACACACGCATACACACACGCATACACACGCATACACACACGCATACGCACGCATACACACGCATACACACACGCATACGCACACGCACGCATACACACGCATACGCACACGCATACGCACACGCATACGCACACGCATACACACGCATACACACACGCATACGCACACGCACGCATACACACGCATACACACGCATACGCACACGCATACACACGCATACACACACGCATACGCACGCATTCGCACACGCATACGCACACGCATACGCACACGCATACGCACACGCACGCATACACACGCATACACACGCATATGCACACGCATACGCATACGCACACGCACGCATACACACGCATACGCACACGCATACACACATGCATACGCACACGCACGCATACACACGCATACGCACACGCATACACACGCATACGCACGCATACGCATACGCGCACGCATACACACGCATACGCACACGCATACGCACGCATACGCACACGCATACGCACGCATACGCGCACGCATACGCACGCATACACACGCATACACACACGCATACAAGTGAGGGTGAGGGCGGCATGGGTTTTGTGACTCTTTAGAGTTTCAGACTAAACGTCAGGCTTCGTCTCACCTGCACTGCTTTTATCCACAGCTCTGCCGGCCGCGTCGCTGTCCCCGGGCCGGCACCACCCGACACCGGAGCTGGAGCAGCCTTTGAGCCCGTTGACGGCGTCGCCCGTCCCGTGTCGCACGCCTGGAACCGGGGACTGGCAGCTGTTGTTATTGAACCTAAACGGGACGTGGGGAGATGAGCACATGGCAGCAGGTTGATGATGAAGCAGGCGACGCACTGCAACCCACCCATCGCTGCACTTCTGCCTCCAGTGGCTGGAGCCGGTGGTGTCGGTGTAGGACAGGCTGGGGGGGGGGTTGGTGCTGTGCGCCGTGCGACCCATCACGATGGAGCAGGCCAGAGCATAGTTGTCGCTGCCTGGGGAGCATCTGCAGACACACATGGAGGTCATTCACACACGCTGCTCGCTGTCGCTCAGCGCGGCCGCCGTTGCACTATATTTCTGCGTGGACCTCTTTGGGTTGAGCGGCCGCCCGTCGCTGGACACGCTTCGAGGAAGAGCAGCGGAGCTCCTGTCGCTGGAGTCTGCCGCCGGGGCCTTGATCAGCGTTCCCACGGTGCCGGCAGCACGCGTCTGTGGGCTGGAGGAGGTCCGGGGCCACTTAGTGTTGTTGTTGGTGGAGCGGAAAGGGAACTTCAGCTCATAGGGCATGCCCTCCTTGTGGTTCTTGTAGTCGACGAGTGGCATGTGGTAGATTTCTGAGCAGCCTCTGTTGGCACATGGAGTGTTCACAGCCTCCAAACGCCACCAACCACCAGTGTGAGGAGGCTCTCTTCATTCAAATATGCCTGTACCTGCGCGGCGTGGAGTCGTCGTGGGGAGGAATGATGACCACCTTCACCGTGACGGAGGTCCGGAGCAGGTCGATCATCTGCTCGTGGGACAGCGAGGCCACGGAGACCTTGCATATCTCCACCAGGCGGCTGCCCTGCCTGAGCCCAGCCTGCCAGGCGTAGCCGTAGGGCTCCACCTCCGCCACGATGCCCTCAAAGTTGACGTGGAAGCCCAGCTGGCCCAGAGCGTTACGGCGCAGGGTCATCTCCGTGGTCTGGCTGCCTTTGGTCAGCAGCTAGAGCACACGCAGAGGCCGTGTGTTTAAATCACATCCTATATGACACCGAACCATCCCACACCAGCACAAACGCAGGCGCTTTGATGTAAATGACCCCGTGCTGCATGCGGCGCCCCTGCGCCTGTGAGGTTGGGCCGTAAAGCGTTAGCGAAGCCCAGGAAGAACCACAACAGGAGCTGATACGTGTCACAACGCCCCACAACAAAGTTGGTGAAGACGCACATTCATGCTTCCAGAGGAGCGGCACGCGCCGCTACTTGTAGCTGGCAACCGTCATTCTTCAGGCTGTTTACTATCAACTGAACCTGCATCACCTCCGCCTCACTGGAAGCCTCAGTAATGATATCATATCACCAAATCACTGTGTTAGAATGATCAGACGCTGCAGCAGTGGCTTTTTGGTGGCGGTATAATTTGAGGCTACACCCTTATGTTGCTGTAATAACATCAACACTGCTCGTTTCTTCATGCCACTGTTGTCGGGGAACTGATACATGAACAGTTTCAGATTGCATTCAAGCTCTACAGTGTTGCCTGTAACTGAAACAAGAAGGTGAATGTGATTAAACGGGTTGATGATGTGTCTCTGCTGTCCCACTGACCTCCAGTCTTTTCACCACCTCTCCAAAGTCTTCTGTGTTGTTGTTGATGGAGCGCAGGGACACGCTGTCGCCTCGCTCGTAGTAGATCTTCATGGAGGCGGGGCTCCCCGTTGACCAGCCGATCACGTCCCGCGTGGCGCAGTTAAACACCACCGCCTTGGCCTCCTGGTCCAGCAGGACGATGAAGTCGTTGGAGACGGCCAGCAGACACTCGCGCTCGGCGCCGGCGACCTGGTCCTCGGCGTGCACCTGCCAGGTCACCGCCCCCATGCTCCGGAGCTCCGCCCCGCTGTACGGACGCATCTTCTCCCGGCGCCTGTGTGTGCGCGGGAAGGGGAACCTCCCAGCGGGCTCCACGGTGGTGCTGGTCACGTGCCGTTCTGCTAGGTCCCTCAGGTACTCCTGCCGGGTGCGCGTTGCCATGGCACCGAACTTTTCTGACTTGTGGGCTGCGTTCTCAGCGTTGATGACTTTGGCCAGCAGGAAGTCCCTGAAGACAGTGGATTTGGGGAAGGTCACACCCTTAGGGATCGGAGGGCCGAAGGAGGGAACGTCCTGGGAACGGGTCACAGCCACACTGCAGACGGAGAGGAGGTCAGTGCTAGAACACCTGAATGAACCTTAGACAGGAGTTAGTTTTAAACACAAGCTCCATGAAACGAGACAGACACAACAATGACTGTTAGATGAAATGAATAAAACATAGTGCATAATCGATAATAGCTAAACAAAAAATAAGTAAATGCACAATAAAATCTAAACAGCAACAATAGGGACGGGGGCTGTGACAGAAGCAAAGTGTCAGTACAAAGGTTCAATCGTAGCATCTATACCAAAGGTCGACATAGCCACTAGGACCTGATGCTGGACAGGCGGCTGTGAGAGTCCAGAGTCTCCGTCCAGCCCATTAAGCGGATCACACTCCATTCCTTCACCGCCACGACTGACTGCACTCAGCGCATACGTCCCATACATCGCTTCGCAGCCGACGAGCCAGCTCCCCGTCGTGACACTCCCTGACACTTCATGCTACATCTTGGTGGAGACGCGGCCTGGATTAAGTTAGCGAGCACAAACAGCGGACGCGACCTAAACAAAGATCTAGTTATGCAACGTGCGCTGGGCCTGTGTGACTGTGAGGCGGTGCTTGAAAGCAGCAGATTAGCACCCTGCTGGCGCCGGGCCAGCGTTCTCTGTAATGCTGCAGCCTGGCTGAGTGTGACCGGAGCACCGTCCAGCTCCTAGTAGCAGGAACCGACAGGCTATTAATATGTGGCTGACTCAACGGATCAACATAGACTTAAAGATCATATCAAGAAAAAGACATCTGAACAAACACTAGGTCTGATTTAAAAAAAAACAAACAAACACACACACACAAAACATTAAAACAAGACAAAACACTTACCTCCATAAAGCACCATCCAAAATAGTGCCAGTATTTTATTCTATACACTGTAGTACTGCTCACTATATAGTGTATCCAACTGTCGTCTGTGTGGGTTCAAGACTCCGAATCATCCAGGACGGGCAAAGCCGTGCGAAACACTCAATTTCAGTGCAAAGTTTAGGGAAGCCGGACAAACTCAAGGACTCGGAGTGTTCTGCTTTTCCATTTCATCCACACGTCCACCCAGGAGGACCAGCACTGCAGCCCTCATTTCTCTTCTCCCACAGTTAGAGCCCAACTATGCCCCCTTTAGGCAAAAAGCAAGCTGAATGGACGGCTCCACAAGTCGGTGCCATGGAGGAGTTGGTCAGGAAAAAAAAAGGTAGACTAAAATAAATTAGCCCAAGTTTCTCATGGGTGTGAACGGCGGCAGAAAGCTGCTCCGACCCATTCGCTCCCGAGGTACACTCTGTGAGCTCCAAAGAGCTCTCAGCTGTCCCCTCCCCGCTCACATGCATGTCCGGTCGGAGAGAGCACTCCGTGAGCACGGCACTAACTCCTTCAGACCACTCTGGCTCACGCTGCCCAAAGGCAAAGTGGCAGGGAGCGAAGGAGCAGCGAGAAGAAAGGGTGGGGGCCGGAGAGTGTGTGAGGAGGGAGCCTCAGTGAGCTGCCGTGCATGGATGCGTGTGCCAGTGTGTGACGGCGGGCACGAGGGGGGGTAAAAAGAGGAATGGGAATACGAGAGTGAAAGGGGGCAACTATGTGTGAATAATGTCTGTGTGTGCGCAGCACAGATAGTGTGTGCGCAGCGATGTAGCGATGCGTAAGTGTGAAGGCCACAGATCATCACAAGGCCAGGAATCAGCCAGCGGAGGAGAAGGAGCGTGAAGCCCCATCAGTCTGACAGCCACTGCCTGACCATTCTGTCCTATTTGCCTGGGATCTAACAGATTCATGCTGAAACAAACAGCCACACACACACACACACGAGGCAGCCAGCTTTTATGTCTGACCCATGCCTTTGAGTCAGTGTTCTAATGCTTCCATAGCTACCTGCAAAAACCTTCTAGGGGTCAAACTAAAAAGCCCAGATGTTGAGTAGTGCTCATTTTTGACATAACCTCCACCTCGGTGTCAGGGTCACAGACACATACTTTATAATAAGTGCATTTATACACCTTAGAGACAGAGACCCACCTGTAGCACGTGTTGTCAGAGCAGGGGTTGTGCACCCGGACGATGATGAAGACGTGCTGAAAGTGAGAGCGAATGGCTTTGGGGGTGAAAGGGTACGAGCCAGGCTCCTGGAACACGATGGTCACTATGTCGTTACCGATGTGGCGCTTCCTCAGCAGCTGAGAGGAGGAACGACAGCGGCCTCATTAGAGACGCGTGGCACTCCAGTCAAAGCAAAGTCATGCCCAGCATACTGCGCATTCCTTTGAAGGACCGTAAAAGTACAGCTCAGGGAGAGAATCAGACACTGAATGAGGTCAGACACCTGAGCCACAAGTCAACACATGCATTTAGGTGAAGCACCCTTTGTTTAAAGGTCCTCTTTTGTGCAGCTGTTTCCAAACAAACCACCGTTACCTGCTGTTTGTTGTTGGGCGTGTACGGCAGCAGAGTCGACACGTGGAACATGATCTCGTAGTCCTTGTATGAGGTGTACAGTGAGTGAGTGCCTGTAGAATCCGCTGCAGGAGAAAGACCAATGAAGTAGACCTTCACTACATTGCTGTACATCTGTACCTGTTTTTAACCACAATAAACATGGTTTAACTGCGGGTCATGTTTGTGCTTGTGAGCACTTACTTTTGGTGTCCAGCTGGGCTCTGTATTTGTTGAAGCCCTTGAGGCGAACCTTCTCCCCCAGCAGCTGGAGAAAGTCCTCCAACGCAGGACCGGCCGTCTCATTGTTGTACATCTCCTCCTCTGTACTTTGGCCTGCTCGGCAGTACATCACCCCCACCTTGACCTGGAAGCTCAGCTACGGCGCATGGAGATGGAACGCATTAATGTCATAGCAAGAGTACAAGAGTCCAAAGTAACGCAAGCAGCTGAATACACCCAAAGCGAAGTGCTGGTTCCGTGAGTGAACGCCTCCTACCCCTTGTTCATCCAGCTTCATCAGCTGCTCAGGGACTTTGGGTGTGTTGAGGGCCAGTCTGAGGCAGGACAGGTCCAGTTCAGGAAGGAGGTACTCCAGTACCTCTTTGACAGGCAGTCCTCGAGTGGTGCCATGCTTGGAGGTGGAGGGCACTGCATCCTCCAGGATAGAACCTCGCAGAGTTGTCAGCTAAATGGGGGGAGACGGTGAGGAAGGGAAAACTGCACCTTAGGAACCGTTGGTGTGCACCGAATGTTAGATATGAAACAATCTGATGGCAAAACATGCCTGTCCGGGCAAAAAAGCAATAAAACCAATACAAGCTGGTGTTTTACCCTAAGGACATTGGCATCAAACAAGGCAATTATGACTCAAGGCCTGGGTAAACAGAAAGTGGGAACTGAGGAAGAAGAGGTGGGAGCCTTGTTCAAGCATTCTGTGTACACAAAGTCGGCATTGTGCTGAGTTCTGGGAGCAAACCCAATCACTCGGATATCACAAGCAGCTGGAACAAACGGAGACGTTCTCTCCTGCAAGCTTGAGGCTGTGCTGGGCCTGTGTGTGCAATGGATCCATGTCCCTTGTGTTTAAAAGACAGGTAGTGGGTGGGGGTACTGAGATCCCTCAGTCTGAAAAATGGGGTTTTAATCACATGCACCTGTCCTGCTCAGCCCAAACGACCATCCCAGACATACGCCTCTATTCTCTGGGAACGCATGTCTATATAATGAATCCCAGGTTTGAATCCAACACTGCAAATAAATAATCTATTTTTACTGAATGGGGAAAAGTAAAGCGCTCCACAGAGTGGTTTGAGGTTGCTGGAGTCTGACAGGCCTTGGAGGCTGGAGGATGAGTGCACTTCCTGAAGTGTATCCACACACTGCTGATATTGGGAGACAGTTGAACAGCCCAAGGGTGGTTTGCATAACAAGAAACACGGGCTGGAGCTGGTTTTACCTCAAACTGGTCCCTGTGTGGAGCAGGCACAGTAGCAACTGAGCAACACACCTTCTATAAAGATAAACCGGGACGAGATTGTGTTTCCCCCAGTAATAAAACAAGACTGGACCAACCATTGGTGGTTGGGAAAGTATGGCTGACCTCACTGGTTCTGAAGATGAGGCGGTAGTTATACTGCTGGCCGTGCTCCTTGTCGTCTTCCTGTTTTTCCCTGCGCAGGCTCACCGCCACCGGTCCAAGAGTCTCGTCCATCCCAAAGTAGTTACAATGATCTGAGTAAGAGAAAGCGTTGGTTATGGTAAAATAAGCTGCTGGGGCTAATCTACAGTAACACAATCATTGGTACTTACCCCTAAGGTAGAAGAACTTCCTGTAGTAGTATGCTCCCAGGTCCACGTGCTCCACAATGTACTGTTTGGTCTTCTCGCTGAGTGTGCTGGGACCTTCCTTTGGTCCCTCAAGCACGGCTACTCCTGCATTCGTGCAGTGTGTGCTCACAGATGATTCATAAAAGTTTCCTTCCCCACTCAGAGTCCCGGAGCCACTGTTATTGCTTACACCGACCAAAAGGCCATGATATCTGCGCCTCCCATTGCCATCGGCGCCTATTTCGTTGCGGAAGCAGGGACAGCTGAGCAGCATTTCGTTGCTCTGCTCGTCCCCTGCTTCTGGACCAGGACTGTCCCTGGAGCTGAGCTCCTCTTGGCTGCCACTGGGGGAGCTGTAAGGCAGGCTGTGGGTGGACGACAGGGTGGAGGTGGCCGAGGCCACAGCGGCAGCAGACGCTCCCGTGGTGGTGTTTTTCCTCTGTCCCGCCGTCTGCCGCAGCTGGATGACTTCGTTAAGATTGAAGAGCATGCTCTGAACGTCATAGTGGGCGAAGCCTTTCTGACAAAGCCAGGGTTTGGGAGGAGGGCCCAAGTCCTCTGTCCGGTTGTCCTCTACGTCAGAGCCGGCTCTGGGGGAGTCCAACTCGCCACGAGCATTCAGAAGTTTGCGGAATATAGACTCTCCCCCTGTCTCAGACTTAGTGCGCCTCTTCGGGGGTTTATCTTTGTCCTTAGCTCTGTCCTCCTGAAGATCTGTGGAAGCCTGCTTCGGCCCAATATTCAGAATGTCCACTAGTTTGTCTGGAGCTGGGCTCCGCTGGTCGGCTTTGCCTCCTTGATAGCCTTTAAGCATTTCGAAGAAGCTTTCTTCAGATGCTCCATGCTGATCTATGGAGGAGGTGCTGCCGTACTCCCGATGAAGGGGGGACCATTTTGCTCCCGGGGACAGACCCCACTCCTCTCCACTGTCCCCGCTCCCTTCCATCTCACCCACAGTCATGTCACTGTTGCTGCGCTGGCGGATGCGCTTCTGCCGTGCGCTTCTATTTGCTGGACCTCTGTAGTCCCCAGGGGCCAGGTAAGCAGCGTCAGGGCTGTGGATGTTGGTCTGGATGCGGTTTTTCAAAGTATTGTGAATGTTGCGCAGCATCGAGGAGTCCTGAGGGCTCAGCATAGAGCCTAACTTAATTGGACCTTTTCCAGCAGGGGGCGCACCGGAGCTCTCGGGTTCAGACGAGTGCCACACAGCCCCTGCGGTGTCCTTCCTTGGTGGCCAGTCAGCCACCCGGGCGCGTACGCCCATCTTAGGCACCCCTGTGCTCACAGTGGCATGGACACTGTCCGTGCGGCCCGGCACGGCCCCTCCGTTGACCATGCGGAGTTGGCGGGTGTAGAACTCATCAGTGGCGGGGACTGAACCCCCGACGGTGCGCTCCATGGGTGGGCGCTTCAGGCTGGTCATGACACCAGTGCCAGAGGCTAAAGGCACTTAGCAGGTAAACATGGCTGCCTCGGGGATGGCACGCTGCCCTGACCTCATGGGCAGAGTGCTTGTCGGATCAACCGTGAAGGGGCACCTCCTCAGCACCTAAGCGTGCATTCCGCTGCCACGACTGTGTTGACGCTTCCACTTGGCATTTTCCTTGTACCAAACACGCAACCCTAAAAACAGAGAAAGAAAAAAATGACTCAGCACATGCAGCAATAGTCTCAGGAGGAAATAACCACAAATGTCACGCAACACTCAGACAAAAATAGAAACCAAGCTGGACGGAGGCAGCTAAGTAATAACAGAGCTGAAACAAGATCCATATTATTGGAAACCCAGACAGATTTATACTTGTTTGGCTCTGATCAGTCTCCTTTTACAGTCTACATGGGGGAACAACAACAGTAAATCTATCTACACCATCAGTTCTAAGGATAAGCGTGCAGAAAAAACACACTCATCACCTCATCTGCGTCGCCAGCTTAGAGCCACGCAGCTTCAGGACATCTTGTAAAAGAACTAAATGTTTCAAGCTCTTAATTAATTGATCTCCATATGGAAATGGTTGGTGGATATAGACGATGGCACTGCTACAGATATTTAGCGTCCAAGGACATGTAGCCTAGAGAAACCAGGAAATAAACAACCGTCCTGGAGTGTGTGAAGGGTTTGATGTTTAAGGACATGTTCACACACATAAACCTCTATCTCCCCTTCAGGAGACTGAGAGAAATAAATCTATACTGATGAACTCCACAGAGGCGTCTCCCTAGCAGTGGCCAGAGTCACTTTAGCAACCAACATAACAGAAATGTGACGTTGACTTGCAGTTTTGGGGATCCAGTATTCCAAGCGGCACATCAAAAAGCAAAAATGGGCTTTTGTAAGTCATCAGAGTAGTGGGTGATGATCCTCTGCCTGACAAATCGGGCCAATTTGGTAGCGAGACACTGGGGAAGATTAAGGCTCCACTCTGAGTCGACAGTGATCACATTAGCCTCTAGCAGTCGGTGCACTGTGACGGGCCCACAGCACAGCCACCTTCACACTGCGTCATCAGCTTCAGGACTGACTTCATGCCAAAACGCGCTGCTCGGTGGAAGGACGGCGCTCACCTTCGCTTTCAAGCGCTGAAGGTACTCGCAGGCGTGGGCGTTTGTCCCCCAAGGAAACAGAAAGACGCTTCCAGTGCCACAGCACGACAGCACAACAAGCTGAGGGACGGCTCAAATGAGCCCTACACAATGCACTTTGTTTGACAATATCAACGTCATCTCACAAGTCAAGCGTTAAATCTCAAGGCTCTGAAGGCGATTTGGTCGTCGAGAGCCCAGAGCAAAGCAAAGCATCGGCTGTGAGCATCACTTCAAACACGGAAGAGACAACAAACCTTCAAACCTGTGCGTATTATGCCCCACAATACAGCTCACACAAGCATTTAGAAACATGAAGGGACGGTTCACATTCTAACTTAACTACGTCAACTAACACAAATATGAACGATTCTACGTTTGTCAAACCTGGATTGTTTCCTTCAAATAAACAAGCTCTTTAGGGCAATAATAACTACTCCTTAATTAATTTGACTAAAAAGTCGCCCTGTCGCTGATACAAATGAGAGTGGAAGTCAGGGAATCTGAGCTAAACTGCAGATCCAGTCCCAGAGCGCTGGGCCTCGTTCCCTCCCGCTGCCGCGTCCACAGGGACGAGCCAATGAATAGAAGCGACACACATACACACACGTCCCAGAAAACAGGCCTCTAATCTCTACACTGATGAACCTGCACACAGACGACCGGCTTCAGGTGTGTGGCATTAAAGCACTAGTATATAAACTGGGAACTAGCTGAGAAAGCCACAACTCGCCTCTTCCACTCATCCTACGTTCATCCTTTGCAGGAGCATCTTTTTAGGATGTCAGTCCCGTACGTGTCCAGACAGCTTGAGCATGTTTGCTAAATGATGTTAACTTCCTGTAATTGGGGCTCTGACCTTCCAGCTGCTTTATAAGGGGAAGATGAAGGGCTGAGGATATGGTGACACATCCCTGAAGAGCAATAATTTGCTGTTGTGGATGTAGAGGTGACGTGCTCCTGTGACGACTCAGCCGGCGTGACTCCGACTGGGAACCAGTCAGTCAGTAACACATGAACCTGAGTATTTCAGTGTGACTCACAGACTCCTGTGCAACTTCTAAGAAACGAAAAAGATCTAAGTCATCGTTTGAGGACAGACGTTTGAGGTGACAGACGTTTCCAGACCCGGTGTCACCGACAGGGGAAGTCCCGGCGGCTGAGCTGCTTCGTCTAGCCGGTGCCCCAGAGGAGTGACGGCGTGCTGGGGTTGAAAGACTCATCAAGCAACGTCTCCAAACACTGAGGGAATGAAGTTTCCCAGTAGACTGAGCAAGTGTTTCCAAAGCTTGGACAAAGCAGCCGAAGGATTGCCCTACAAGCTTGTAATTACGGCGCTGCTGAATGGGGCTGAGGGGCTGTTTGGCCGACACCACTGGCTTTCAAACAGCACCCTAGCATTTAGCCCAATGGCTCTCCGTGTCTCCTAATCTTTCCCCGCTCTGAAGCCTGACTGGGCTTTTAGGCAGCACGCACAAAGGTTCCCTCTGTCCTGGCTTGGGCAAGACTCCGGCCCCATTCCAGCACAGTGAGGCCTTTGAAAACTGCCTGGCACAGGAAACCCACTATAGCTGCGTCTGTGCGGCCTGCCAGAAAAAGCAGATGAATTAAATGCAAGTGCAGCTGGAGAGATAGAGATGAAACAACAGCAAAGCACAATTTGGAAGCGAGAGAAACAGGAACATGGAGGATGCGTCCAGAACAGACGAATGTCACCTGGCAGGTGATACTTTAAGCCTTTAAATCCTCCAAAGGAAACCTCTGCCAGGAGGTCGTGCATCGGTCCGACACAATGGACCGATGCACGACATCCTTTACTGGTAGGGGGGACTGAGGGTGAGCTGAGGTGGCTGCATTTCCACTGAGGTGCATTCCAACCAAGGCAATAGAAAGCAGGAAGTAACAAAGCATCTCTGCTACTACTCTCCAATCCGTCTTCCTTTTTGATTTCTCTTTGAGGCCGATAACCAGACACCAGCCTGCCTGTCACAATGAGCAAACCCGGGAACCAGACACCTTCCAGGCCGCCCTACTGACGGACAAACCAAGCCAGCATGACCCGACCGCAGGCCCAGGTCCTGGAATTCAGTGGAGGAAGTGAGCGTCTGCAAGGGCATGTTCAGGCAAATTCTTAGACGAGAGTGGAACGCTGACTCTCTGCTACACAACACTGTGCAATCTGTGTCTGAGCCAGACTTTTTCTCGTATTTAATCAGCACATTGTGAGCTTTGATATGTGCCTGGTGAACCAGGGTGAAGAACTCAAATGCAGTGACGGAGCACGCAGAAAGACCCACTGAACAGTGCCAGAACCGATCCGTTGCCATTATCTCCAGGAGGTGTCCTTGATTCCGTCTCTCTCCTTATCCAGAGTTCTCCACCACAGTTTCACATTTTCCACGATAAAGAGACACTTGACATAGTTTATATTTATCTGGGTGGTCCACAGTTTTCTCAATGGAAGTCTTTATTCAACCCCTTGGGGGCCACTTAGCTCTAAAAACGCTAATTGCACTGCTGGCAGATTAGGTGGTCTGCGTGTCCACAGGCAGGAGGACTACAGCGACACGTTGGAGGATCAAAACAGCTGACAGGCTGCTTTTTGACTGACTGCAAGTATGTCAAATCTGCAGCACACGTTGTACTTTACGGTCTATAAACAGGCTTCTCTGTAGAGGCCCAGGCTGCTGGTTCAAGGCCTGTTTGCTGCCTTTTAACATTTAAGCTCGTCTGCCTTTAAACGCTGTGCATTGTACAGGGCAGTGACGAGGAAGCAGTGAGCTGCTGCCTGAAGAGGAATGTGAAACATTCTAATGAGGCGCTTGGCAACTGAACCGCAGTCGGTGGCTGAATCCTGCTCAGGGCTGCACCTTCTGTCTGCCTGCCTTCCTCCAAACCAGGATTGAGTCGGACAGACCGGGTGCTCCGGATGCACAGGTACAGGTACTCACTCAGCAAGAACACACACATGTACACACACATTGGCTAAGAACAAACCAAGAACCACTCAGCTCTTTAGCATGAAATCTGGGAAGCCATGGGAGAATACAGTAGGTATTTTTGAACAAGGCAAATCCAACTCCCTGTTGTTTCTGCAGACATCAAAGGCAGCGCTCGTCTCCCCCCATCAGCGCATAAAGATGCTATTTCAGCTCGGGCTAAGAATACATTTCCTTGAAAATCATGTTGGAAAAATAAGTAAGGCTTTCTATGTAAAGTACAATGAGGGCTTATCGAAACAAAATATAGGATTTAATTTGCCTCCTACAATAAATGTATAGTAGAAACTTTACCAAGTTCACCTCCAGTTAATATACAGGTTGTGTTTCAACCAGTTCTGTTAAACAGATCATGTGCACTTGTAAAACGTACTCCACCCACGCATTGATTAATCATTAGCAGGTTTGCTGGTCAGCAACACAGAAGCCTTTTGTTTAATAAGGGGCATTAGCTCCATAAAGATAATTCAGAAAACCTCGGCGCAGGTGATGGCACTGCACCAAAACCTCAAGATGAGCCCAAAGTCCGTGGTGTCCACGCCTCCCTGCAGCGTGTGAACCCACTCGGCCCTCAGTGTGAGTCCATGCTACTGATCAAAAGCGGCGAGGGTCTGGACGCTTTTAATTTGATACGTCCTACATACAGGCCAGCAGACTTTGATCCAACCCTCGGCTCTGATAAGAGGCCGTGAAGCAACTCCGGCCTCTGCAGTCACATCTGAATTCAACACCTGTGGGTTTATTGCTATTTTACAGAAACTGTCCACATGTTGGATTATATTGAAACTATCTGAGAAAGTTTTTCCTCACGGAGGTAAATCACGGCCACCCAGCTCTCTGAGTCACAAACCAAACCTACACAAGACAGGAAACAACAATATATGGCTCCTACAGGCCTTGTTAAACAAGGCAGAGTCAGCAGAGGTGTTTATAGAGGCACTCACTTTCCTTCACACTCTCTACAAAGGGTAAATATCCCTCTACTTAATATCTGAAAGGCTCCGGACCTGTTTGTTACCAAACAAATACTCCCAGTTCACCAAGGGGCTGGCACGCGACTCTGTGTGTGCGCAGATGTGTGCGCTTTCCATCATTTGAGGATTAAAGGATTCGAGAGTAGCAGCAGAGTAAGTGACACAAGGAGGAGGCTGAGTGGATACGGGGTGTGGGGCTCGTCCACAGGGCAAACACTTCCACACCTGCCACTACTTCAGGCTTGGATCGCAACAATCACCGACAAAAGAAGCTCCTGTAACATCTGCATCTCACATGCACAGGTCCATCAGCCGACTCCTCTGAATCAAGGTCAGGTTCTCACCAGTAGCAGCAGCGCTGTGAATCAAACGTCTGGTTCAGTTTCAAATGGAATCAACCATCAATCGGTCATTACTGCGATAGCTCCAGAGAGGACGGACCCCAGAGGTCCTGGAGCCCTGCTGGCTGATGGGGCAGAGGGCGTCCAGAGGTTCCAGACACCCCAGACACATGGAGTCTGCCCATCAGTCACAGGCCAATGCAGCCATTTAGCCCAGTGCTCCACAGCAAATACAATAAAAATGATCCATAGCACTGGTGAGAAATCAACATGTTTAGTGACAACAAGCCTGGAAACTCATTATGTATTAACTGCAATTGCTGCTACAGGAAACTGATCAATGAGTGTTGTCCCCAATATCATAAGATCACCAATATGTGTGCACGTGGGCGTGGAATGAGGTGATGGGGTCTCCATGTACAACTGAAAGCTCAGCAAACAGTGGCCTGACAGATTCTGATTCAGAGCGGACGTGTCAATGTAACAGATGCCTGCGATGTTTGGAAGTCGTCCACGGCCCTGGGCTTTCACATCCTCTGCCTGATTACACAGGTAGCATGTCAGCCAGACCACAGAGAGGAGCAAGGAATCCTCATTACACCTCCCTGGCCTGAACGAAATCAAGTCATCTTGGAGAGAGAATTATTTTCCAAGCAACAAAACTAAAACAGGATCTTGCGTTGTCCGATTCGCAGTCCAAGAGCAGAACCCTCTGAATGCCGTAGGTTTGTTCCTGTCTGGACAAGTTGTAGCACGGTGACGTTTTGCAAGAGGACAAGTTGTGATTGTTCCATTAGGCAATTTTACAAAAAGGTCAGGATGAGAAACATGAGCTGCACCTCTGCAGCAGCAGCAGCAGGGGCCGCGGGCTGTTTACTGCTAAAGACCA
This sequence comes from Betta splendens, assembly GCF_900634795.4. Classification (NCBI taxonomy): domain Eukaryota; kingdom Metazoa; phylum Chordata; class Actinopteri; order Anabantiformes; family Osphronemidae; genus Betta; species Betta splendens. The sequence goes on along the minus strand of NC_040900.2, from coordinate 2,080,825 downwards.
TCAGAGCATGCAATCAAAGCGTCAGAAGAAGCTGCGCGCATATTTCCATGTTCATTTTCATCAGGCCAATGGATCCTTAAATCCATCAACAGCTGCTTGGGAAAGAAACAGACCTCTGCAGCAATTAGGCTAGTGCACATAAACTAATTAGATTACACAGATGAGCAGGGACAGCCGCTGCATCGAGACCGAGGAGCAGGAGAGTGTGAGGAGCGACACCGTGCCGAGCTGAGAAAGGAGAACACAAAAACACAGGCAGGCCTCCTAAAAGGCCGGAGACGGTTCATATGCACTCACACTGGACAAACAGCTGCTCTGCTGCACCACAAAACAACTGTGTGCCTAAAACGTAAGACTAGAGCTTTGACAGAGGAATGAAAGTAGGAATACTTGCTGGGTGAGCACTTTAACATGGCAACAAAGGGCTGCAGTGCTGGGGACAGTGTGTGTGTGTGTGTGTGTGTGTGTGTGTGTGTGTGTGTGTGTGTGTGTGTGTGTGTGTTGGGGGGGCTGTGCCTCTGGGGAACCCGGTGCCGGCCGACCCGCCCCCCGCAGCCCGACCCCCCCCCACAGCGAAGGCCGAGGCTCAGATGAGCGTGCATCAGGAAGCAGAGCAATGTCCAAATGTTCTGCTCCGACAGTGGAAGAGCTCGATGACGACGCAAAAGCCACAACAGCTGCTCAGCAACGTTACGCACATAAAACTATTTCCACACATCGATTCTGGCCCGTGTCCAGAGCTCAGCCTGGCGCAATTATAAACCGTCAGCGTGTGTAGTTAATCAATTCACACAGTCGTTTGGGCTGCAATAAGTCAGCTAGTGTTGCATAACAGCGCTGCCCTGCTAAAGCACAGGTGGTGCAACGGCTCGCGGTTCTGGCGGGTCGCGGTGCCGGCGGCTTGCGGTTCCGGCAGGTCGCGGTGCCGGCGGCTTGCGGTGCCGGCGGGTCGGGGTGCCGGCGGGTCGCGGTGCCGGCGGGTCGCGGGTGCCGGCGGGTCGCGGTGCCGGCGGGTCGCTGCTGCTGGCCTGCACTGCGCTGCAGCCGGGCTCCAGCCTGTTGCCGGGCCAGCTTCATGCCGAGCACACGGTCCAGTGCGGTGGTTCTGATTGGGTTCAGGGTTCCATTCATCAGATCGGGGCGTCGCTGGGGAGGAAAAGTCCCTCCTGGCTGGAGATCGTGTCACTCTCTCATTTGAAATTTACGGCTTCTCTAAATCACGGCCTTCAGAGCCGGGTTTCTAGGATGAATAGGTGGCATCTTTCTCTCTTTCTAGACAGACTCCACATCAGCATTCAAGGGAAGTGAGCAGCATGTAAACACAGCAGCACCGCGTTCATCTCCCCGTCCGCTGCAGCACAGACGTCACACGACAGCATGCTCCGCGTTCATACAAGGGCACGCGGCGCTGCTCCTCGCGGTCCTGCAGGTTCAACGGTGCCGCTGGTGCCGCTGGTGCCTCTGCAGCCGCGGGCCTGGAGCCTGAACACGAAACACACAGGAAACAGGCGGCAAGAGAGGAAAAGCAGCCATGTTTGTTATTAGCAGCCGTATCTGCACTTTGCACCTGGAGCGACAGGGAAAAGAGCGCGTCCACTTCAGTCAGCGTGGTTCTGAACCAGATCCTTGACATCAACAGGACCAAGTCTGTTCAGACCCGTATTTTCAGCGTCACGTCAGCTGAACATATCAAAGCGAGCGTTCGGACACTGCTCTCATTCTTCTCTGCGTTTCTACACAGAGCGGAGCAGGAACTCGCAGGGTGGAAGTGGGTCTGAAGCGAAGGTCCAGCCTGTGGAATGTTGGAGCAACACGAGACGGGATTTTCAGTTTCAGAGCGGAGGAAACAAAGCAAACAAGACGCCAGCGTGAACGCATGCACTGAGCAGGTCTGAAGTCGGGTTCGGGGGAAGTAAGTCGTGCGGCGTCTTGTTGTGTGAGCATTCCTGTGTCGCTACGCGTCAGAGCTGCTGCCGAGAACAACAACAGGAATGAGGACGGGTTGAACGGACCCGTCCCGGCGCTGACGGCGCCCTCGCGCTCCGACGGCTCCTCGTTTCTGTCCACAGGAGGGGGCGGAACAAGCAGCCGGTGCGGTTCTACGTTCCTGGCGGAACGCGTGCGTGGAACCCAGAGACGAAGCAGCGCTGGCAGACGTGTCCAGACAGCGCGGAGGTGGAAGTGGTACCGCCGGCAGCAACACGTCGCCACCACAGTCCCGCGTTTCTGAATGGAAACTTTCCTGCACTTTCACGATTTCAGCTTGTTGGTCTTTGTCTTTGGATCTCAGCCTCCATCTCATCCATTTTCAGCGTGAGCGTAAGAGGTTTGATGGGAGCAGAGAGGGGGAATTACACGGTGCCGGATCCCTGCATGGCTGTGGCTTTGGGTCGATCCTTAGAATAGGAACCAGACAGGGACATGAGCAGCACCTGACCCGCTGACGGCCTCCCAGCACCAGCAGCTCCAGAATCAAGAACAACTAGTGTCCAAACAGCTCGGCTTCTGCCGGGTCAGAAACCCCAGAACTTTGTGGCAGGTGGAGTGAAAAGCACAGGAATGTTCTTTTGTCTGCACGAATTCGCTTGATGACAGTGCGCTGAATGGGATTACATCATCACCATTGTGGCTTCCAAGCCCTGCGCTTTGGCTGGAGCCGAGTGGACCGTCCGACCCGGACAAAGACGGAGCATTCCAACAGTTTAGCAAGCAGGAACCGCAGAACCGCGGTCAGACCTCATTACAGTCAACCTCATCAACCCCTCAGTCACCGGCGAGCAGGCGCTCCGGCGGTGCCGTCGGGCCGTCGGACCCGTGACTATGAGCTGACTAATGCCGCTCAGACTCATCACTGCTTTTTCTAACGGTGATTTGTTTCCAGCTGTTACAGACGATCAAGTCAAACCTCAGGAATCAGTGACTCACGCTGGTTTTTCTCCAGACCGACACGATTCTGGGAGGATCGTGGCCCCACAGAAGGAGGATCGTGGCCCCACAGAAGGAGGATCGCGGCCCCACAGAAGGAGGATCGCGGCCCCACAGAAGGAGGATCGTGGCCCCAGAGGAGGAGGATCGCGGCCCCAGAGGAGGAGGATCGTGGCCCCACAGAAGGAGGATCGTGGCCCCAGAGGAGGAGGATCGTGGCCCCACAGAAGGAGGATCGTGGCCCCACAGAAGGAGGATCGCGGCCCCACAGAAGGAGGATCGTGGCCCCACAGAAGGAGGATCGCGGCCCCACAGAAGGAGGATCGGGGCCCCACAGAAGGAGGATCGCGGCCCCAGAGGAGGAGGATCGTGGCCCCACAGAAGGAGGATCGTGGCCCTGCAGCGAGGCCACATCTCAGGGGCCGTGTGGCTCCAGTCGGAGGCTGCAGAGGAGCCTGTAGCTGGTGGAGCACGTCAGAACCATTGTAACGAAGGAGGAAGTACTAAATGAATAAGGAATAACGGCTTTGAACTTGAGAGTTATAACAATAACCTCATTGTTCATTATAGGATTCATACAACTAACTTCAGCATTTCATGACACCACTTAACATAATTACAGCTCCCACAGTCCTGAGCAGCAAATTACAAAGCAGTACAATGCTGCTTTTGTTGTTTTCTTTTATCTTTGTTCAAACCAGTCCCCTCGAGCCAATGAGCGAGGGACAATAGAAACATAAGCTCAACACAGCAACAGGAAACATCCTGTGTGAACGAGTGGGCCCTGGAAACACACTGAACAATTCTAATTGTCATGTGAAAAGTTGAACGAAGTGGGATGAGAAACCGACCCAACGCTGGAACCACTGGAACCAGACGAAACCGATCCGATCAGGCGACCTGAGCGACTGCAAGCAGCAAAGCGGAGCTGTGTGATCAGTCATGCCCAGTGTGGATCAGCTCAGCCTATTGAGAATGCTAAAAAGCCTGATCGCTGCCCAGAGCGTCCATTGTGCACCTGATTAACGCCAACTCCAGCGAACTCTGCAGCTGGAGCCACTGGCGCCGCCGCTGCGTGCTGTTTATTATGAGCACTGCATTCATTCCCGGACCAGCCCTGTGATACCAAACCAACACGTTCATGTATTAGCAGCCACGTCCGGGTTTGGGTCGTGTTATGTCATCGCCAGCTACCGAACAGTCACTTGGCTGGAACACACCCTGGGGACGCGCAGTTCCAGCCCGAACGGGCCCTTTCAACGCACCTTGCGGTCATTCCGGCCTGATCGGACGGACCAGCGGCTGTAAACAAACCTCAGCCAGCCAGATGTGGCACGAGGAAAATCACGCACCGCGCGTGGCAACAGCACGGGCTGCACCGCGCCGAGGAGCCACCCGCACGTCCCCGCACGTCCCCGCACGCAGGGGCCACCTGTGAACTGTGCCCTTGACGTGCGGCGACGCAGCGGCTCCGCGTCCCGTGACAGCGGCGGGTTCGGCTCCGGCGGTTCGAGCAGCAGCGGAACCGACGCCGCACACAGATGTGCTTTGTCCGCGCACAGCCGACACGTGTGGTGGCACGCGTGACAGGCACCACGCACGCACCCGACTCACCTTCTCCCGTTTCCACTGCCAGCGTTTTTCGGGTGTCACGCAACAGCGAGCGGGGTTTCCTCCTTTTGTTTCAACTCGCCACGATATCCCACGAGTGCGAACGCCGAACTGCGCAGCGCTCTTCTTACCTTCGGGGGAAACGTGTCCGCTCCGGCTCACGCAGAAAATGTCCGCGTGCCTTCCTCGGAGAAGGCAACTTGGAAGTTTGATAGAAAGTTACGTGCTCGCCTCGCTGCGCTATGCAGCTGCTGGAGGGATGAGATCATTCCAGGCAAACCTCCCTCTCTCCCCCTTTCCTCCCTCCCTCCGTCTCTCTCTCTCCCTCTCTCTCTTTCAATCTCTGCCCCGGAGTCTCGCGAGAAGGCGTCGAGGGGAGAAAAGCAAACGTTGCCGTGGCAACAGTTTTTACCTGAGGCGAGCCGACGGAGACGAGGCTCTCACTCTCTCAAGCAAACTTCGATCGAAAGTCAGGCAAGAAAATGTAATTAAAGGTCAAAGAGCAAATTTAGCGAAAGAGAGTTTACTGATCAATAGGTTCTCTTTTCAACGTTTTTGTAATTATATTGTTTGATTCTAATATTTATTCAAACTGCAGAGATATGATCTTTTTCTTAAACTGAATTGAATGGATATTCCTCATAAATATTATAGTGACGTTCACCTGCCTGTGTCGTTGGGGACTTGTACCTCAGGTAACGTGCACGTGCTTCTATAAAAAACAACAGATGGGTGAAAGAAGTTATTGTAACGCTTTTATTTTTTTAAGTTTAAGCCAATTCATGAAAGCTTGATGGAAGTTGCATGATCAGATGAGCAGCGCCATCTAGTGGACAAAAACACGAAGGACACGAAGCTAAAGGTCACAAAGAGATGTCTTGTTTCAAGGAGTAATATTCGGAACTGCTCCTTTTGCTACTTTTTTTATTTGACTTCATACAGGGTTTGAAAAACATATTGAATTCATCCACTACTGCTAAACACTTATGACGGCTCAGATGACGTTCCCTAAGCATTTCAGAACATCATCCTCATTTAATGAGGCCTAACAGTGTGGAGGACACAATATCAGCAGACTGGACGGGGCCTGTTTACGTCTTGGTCAGTCTCAGCAGTCTCTGGATGTCGGGCTCGATGTCGGCGGTGGGGAACTTCCGGCTGTAGCGCTTGAACGGCTCTCCCTCGGGACCGACCAGGAACTTCTCGAAGTTCCAAGACACGTCGTTGCGGCTGACGGGACTCCAGACCAGGAAGCGGGGGTCCTGCATGAGGCAGCTGGGCTCGTCGTCGGGAAAAGGCAGCTTGTCCTTCAGGTACGCGAACACGGGGTGCGTGTTCGTCCCGTTCACGTCGCACTTCTCGAACATGGTGAAATTGGGCTGAAAGCCGCCGCCGGGACGCACGTGCTGCAGCGACGACAGGATCTCTGCATTGGAGCAGTTCTCCTGCAAAACACAGGTTTTAGCAGCACCGATGAAACAAATGTGCCCAAACAGATACGGGAACATAGAAAAAGTGAAGCGTAATATTGCTCATATTCTAAACGGGTCTCACCCCACACCCACCTGATACCCGAACTGGTTACAGGGGAACCCCAGGACCACCAGCCGGTGCGGGTACTTGCTCTGCAGCTGCTTGAGCTCGCCGAAGTCCCGGGTGGTGGTTCCTCAGAGCGAGGCCACGTTCTCTATGAGGACCACCCGTCCGCGGAACACGTTGAAGTCCACGGCGTCGCCCTCCAGCGTGGTGGCCTTCAGGTCGTAGAACGTCTTGGCGATGAACGTCATCTTCGCTCGCGCGCGTCCTGTCTGGAGCCGGACGGGCTTCGCTGTGCGGCGGCACCACCCGTCACGCATTCACCGCGCGGTGTCGGATGTCTCTACGGGAAACCGATCTGGACCCGACACGCGATGCGCTTCACGTCAGGTCTATGTGAACAAGCACACGTTTACAGGAAACGGGATTTAACTTATTCACAGCTTTAACGTTTGTGCTTTTCCGTCTTTTGAACAATTATAAACATTAATGTAGTGAAATGTCAGTGTCCATTGGGTGAAATAGAACGCTTCCCTGCACATATTTAGCCTCATGCATTTGTGTGACATGTATCAGCTTTCTCTCTCATCGATAATGTGATACGCGATCACCCGTCGTTCACAGCGTGATGAAATATTAATGAGGCCACTGTCTGAACATCAACTCAGCCAAAGCTCCAACACGCAGGTGCTTCTGTCCAATATCACTTTTATTTACTATTACAGTACTCTTCATTTACATTAAAATTCAATCCCGTGGCACCTCAGCAAACTGACTGAACGCAGTGACACAAGCTGCTGTAGGTTTATAAAACATCCAGGTGGTAAACAAACAAACAAACAAACAACAAACAAACAAACAAACAAACGACTACACTGGGAAAAGTGGCTGAAAATGGCACAGCTCTGTCTCCTGAGGAAAGTCCACCGGGTCACGGCCTGGTTCCAGTTTCCAGGTGGAAATCACTGGAACCCGTCCTCTGACAGACTCGTCTTTAAACACGCTTGTCTGCTACAGGCGTGTTTCTACTAAACCTGTGATCTGTTACATCAGGACACTGGAAATAAGACGTGGTGACGGGTAAGTGGAGGTGAGCGGCGTTTGACACAGTGATGGAGGTGATGGTGTCGTCTCCGGCGCTCGTGTGCTGCTGCTCCGCGTCCGTCCAGCTCCTTCCTGGACCGCCCGCGTGCTAACAGGCGCAGGCCCGTGGAGCGGCGCCGCCGTAGCCGCCGGCCCGCTCCTCCTCCAGCGCCGCCTGCTCCAGGTAGTCGTCCAGGGACCCCAGCAGGTGGTCCACGTCCCGCTTGTGGGCCTGCAGCACCAGCTCCGTCGCACGCGTGAAGGACTGACGGGGGACACGCAGAGCGGCGTTAGACGTCGCCCCGAACACGGACGGACGGACGGACGGACCCGCCTCCACCCACCTCGCTGATGTTACTGCTGGTGGAGGCGCTGCTTTCAAAGAACTCCATGCCGAAGCTCTCTGCAAGCTGGAGATCGGCATGGTTACAAAGGCCGGGTCCTCCTAGTGAAAGCTGGTGGCAGCGAAGCCCTCATTCATTTGTATGGAACGGAGCACGCTTTTAAAAGGCCTCACGATGCTTCCTGTGAACTCAGGAGTGTTTGTTTTGGGCTTTCGCATGTTGACTTAAAGATTAGTTCACGTTTTATGACCATTAGCTGTTTGACCTTGTGTAACGCCCACACACTATGGACCCCACGCGCCCCAGGCCAACCTTGCTCCCCTGCTCCTTCGTCACCTGCCGCCCGAGCTCCTCGTCGGACTTGTTCCCCACCAGGATCCGCTGCACTCGGTCGGGGGCGAACTGCAGGAAGCAAAGACGAAGAGGAGGAAGATGAGGCTCCGCTCGCTCACAATAACCGCGGCGGCGGCGGCGGTGGGAGGGGCCACTCGCCTCGTCCACGTCGCTCGCCCACTTCGCGATGTGCTGAAAGGACGACTCGCTCGTGATGTCGTAGACGAAGACGATGCCCTGACGACACAAAGTCACACAGTTACACAACGGAGCGACCGGCACGGAGCTCAACTGGACGTGTTCACGTGAAGGTCCACCTGGGCCCGTCTGTAGTACTGCTTGGTGATGGTCTGGTACCGCTCCTGACCAGCCGTGTCCCTGCACAGGGGATCAGACCCACAAAGAGCGTCACAGCAAAGACAGTGTGCGTTGAACACAATAAGAAGTTCATACAGGACTCACCAGATCTGGACGCGCACCCTGACTCCATCGATGTCCAGCGTCTTCATCTTAAAATCAACTCCTACAAAAAGTTAAAAATAAAAATAAATCATGATGCAGCTACAAACAGCTTTGTTGTGTGCGTTTACAGCAGCTTCAGTGTGAACCTCCTTATATCAGCTGTGCTGCTGTGACACTTCACCTCCTGTGTGGTCAGTAAACTTTACCTTAGATCATTTAACATCCTGGTTCAACGACGTCTGATGGTACGCGTCAACACTTTGAGGTCATGTGACTCCGATGACTAAGATGCTGTGTTCAGATCCGCCGAAACTCTGGGTTAAGATTCGAAAGCGCTAAAGAACAAGCATCTGTTGTACAAAGGTGTGAAGTCATGATCCGCAGAGCTGCTTCATGAAGCGGCTCATGAGCCTTTCCTGAAAGAACGCTTCAGGTGGAGCCACGTTCGAGTTTCCAATGCCCCAGTTTTGACTTACATTTCTAGTGCAGTTTTGACTGAAGCAGCCCAACATGTACCAATAATCAGCACATCTGACCTAAACGTAAGGAGATTTGTTGCCGCATGCGCTAATCTCATACAAAGCCTGGAAAACAAGACCGTGAGATCCAGCAAACCTTTAACTGAACCCAGTTCGGGTCAGGACGGACTCCACAGTCTAATGAGCACACGTTAACGGGTCGACTTCGTCTTATTTTATTCCAAAACGCGGATGTCACAGGAAAAGCGGCAGCTGCAACGCGAATCACTAATGAGTCCAATAATTAGAGTGAGTCCAAATAGTTGCGTTCAGTGAATAAAAACACAGGAGCCTGTTGGTTGGAGGCCTGCAGCAGCATTCTGCACCAATCCGGTTGAAAATGGACTTGCAGCACATATTCATAACTCATAAACACCATTTGGTGACGTTTCTCGTATAAAGGCGGACGCATTGGATCTTACCGATGGTGGAAATGTGCGAAGGATCAAACTCGCTGTCGGTGAACCTGCGCAGCATGCACGTCTTCCCCACCCCCGAGTCTCCGAGCATGAGCAGCCGGCACAGAATGTCGTACTGCTTGGCCATGACTGCAACTAAAACATAAGAAGAAGCATGACTCTGACGGAGCTGCAGCTGGAGCCCTTATTCACACAGTGGGGCCCGCTGCTGCCTTCAGGGCTCCTCGGAAACTCCAATTTCCGGCTCGGTCCCCCGTCAGTTACATAAGACTGAACTTGAACCGGTGCAGTAGAAACGGTTAAAAGATGCCGGTGATTTTTAAAATAGAAATTTTAAAAGTATACTATTAGATTTTTGCAGTGTGATGCAGACAGCCCTAATCACATAATCAAAGCGTTGTAATAAATTATTCACAAATTTTATCTGCACATATATGTATATATAGTTTCTATTTTACTTTCCTCCCACTGCATCATAGTAGAATGACTCTACTCATATTTTACATCTTGGTGCATTAAGCCAATTACTAATATTTACTAAAATAAATTAAAATTTCCTATGGTTCTTAAAGGCAGCAGCCTACCTGTGTCCCGAAGAATCTGCCTCAGGTAAAACACTAAGTGTAACTTAAATATTTATTCAAACAGAATAAAGGCAGAGTTGTAACCAGGCACAACAGCCTCAGTGAAACCACAGCCCAGACTCAAGTGTTAATAAACCAGTAAAATGTGCAAACATTCACAGAAGGTTGTTCTACACGTCCACTATTATGGCTGCGAAGACAACTCACATTTAAAAATTGATTAAACCAGTCAGCAGCTTCTTTCATTATTAAAATGAACCCCATGTTTAATAATGTAACAGTAACAAAACCATGTTGAGCCACAGATAAATCCCAAAAAGGATAAAATAGTTTTATTTATAGTATCATAATAAAGGTATGCCTTAACTTGCAAGACAACCGTTGGCAGTATGTACAACATACCTGTAATTTCCATGGAATGGAACAAACAAATATCGATTACGTACACACTAATTTACCTCTGCAAAAGGAAAGAAAAGAAAGAAAAACGTTCCCAGCACAGGCAAATATTTCAAGGGAAGGCTTCTCATTAGCAGAACTGACACCAATTAGGAGTATACAGTGTTATATACTACACACTGAAATGGATCTTTATCAAAAAACAACAAAAAAAGTCACTGGATCATAAAACATTCAGTATCTGTTTAGGGGATTCATTTTCTACTCACAATTTATAGTAACCTGTGAAAATTCACTAAAATAACAGGTCAACTTGTTCATCATTCTTTGCTCTAGGGAAACTTAAGCCACTATTGTTGTCAGAGCTCTGAGGAAGCTCTGACCACAATATTTATGCATCACAAATCATTTTTGGTGCAACACTATAAATAGAAGGATTCACTTGAATACACAAACATTTTCAAACACAAAACTTCAGCCACCTACACTGAATGAAGAGGGTTGCATCTTGCATAACAGACTTTTTTTTTCAAAAGCAACTTCACATTCTATTCTGGAAACATGTCATCATCAAAAAGGTAAACTGTCTAATTATCATTTTGTCAAAGCTCATAAATTCTCACAACTCCTCCAAAAGTTTGCAGAGGTTGTTCAAGATGACCAAAATGAAAAAGAAAACATTTTGTAGCTTTACTAAAGCCTCATACCTAGTCACCCCCACACTTAATCATGAAGGGTTACTATAAAGTCTGAAAGTCCTTCAAAATTGCAGAGCTGCCTCACTTTTGGGGTCTTAAAGGTTGTAGCTGGGTCACAGGAACAGTGACAGGATGCTTGCCAGGAGGAAAAAGGAAGGTAGAAGCGTTTATACATCATAGCACCTCTCTCGCACCATCTCCACCTCGTCTCCTGAAATAGCATAAGAAGGCAGGACTGAGTGCGGACAGGTAGGAGGAGTTGGGGCTGGTGAGTAAAGAGTCTTGCAGGAGTCTAGCTGGCCTCCGCGCGCAGCTTCTTCCTGCTGGGCGGCTCATCCGGCTCCGATTCGGAGCTAGAGTCGGAGCCGCCGTCGAAGGCGGACACCGCGCTCCCTTTACGGTTTGTATATAAGCTGCTGTCGGAAGAGTAGTTTGTCTGGAGCTGAGTGTTGCCCTTGGCCTTCTCCAGTGCACGAACTGCGATTGGGAAGCACAGCACAGTAAACACACTGAATACCACTCGAACGCACATTACACAAGTTCATTCAGAACAGAACTTTGGGCCACTGACCCTGCTGCTCCAGTTGCGCGTTCTGCTTCTTCAGGTCATCGATGTCCTGCTGGTGGGTGTGGTTTTTCCTCCTCATGAACTGGATGTACTCAGTGGCTTTGTCCAGGATCTGTGCTCGGGAAGCCTGTTTAACACAACTCTATCAGCAGAAACTTCAGTATCAAAACAATTAGAATTCAAATGAATACAATGATGTGCCACAGATAGATAAATGTGTGATGCTTGACTTTATAGCTACGGCGGTGCCTTTTTATCGAGGCACAACCGTCTGCTGAGCTCTAACAGGCGGCTAACGCACCTTCTCCCCTTGTAATGCAGGTACGGAATCCCGTAAACTGTGAAAGCTGTCTTTGATGTGGTCCCTGCGTTTACGCTCCAGCGCGTTGTGATGTGCTCGCTTGTCTGCCTGCAAGAAGACGACCAACATTTAGTCCCGCACAACTTGGCCACTGGCCATTCACACATAGGGAACCTGTGTAAAGCTGCAGCAGGAACTTCATTTCATGCACTTTAGGATCCTACTTTAACATTTATCAAATCAAAATAAATCTTTACAACAGTTGTTTTGACAGAAACATTAATGCGGCCGTTTAGTTTCCCTAATTGAAATGAAGTCTGTCTTGTGAAAAGCTGCAACATTTACATGTTCATGGACGCGGGTTTCTAGGTCGTAACAGTAACTCGGCACATAGTACAGATTAAAGCAGTGTGAAGAGAGCGGAACATTTTAATCTACTAAACAGAGCTGGCGTTGGACGCGGATTAGTCATTTATCCGCAGATGAGACGAGCTGCATCAGAGGAAAAGTTCGGCGCTAAGATGCAAAGCTAGTAATCAGCGGCTGTAGTCGTTACACTGTTAAGCTAACGGGGAACATCGTGTTCCAGCAGACGTCGTTCACCTCTGGGAGAAACTGACCTTTGTTTGTAGCGACAGGTGAACTACTGTTAATAACGGCAAACAGCTAGAACTTCAACACAGCGTCTTATTCTTGACGCGTGTGCTTTATTGGACAAACGAACTTAACATGACGACAACAACATGGACGACCAGCCCGAGATCTGGCAACCTTAAAACAACTTGTGCAGAACAACACACATCCTGCATTGCTCAACCAATGACGCACGGCAGTAATAAAAGTTTTATTTTCAACAAACACACGGGCTCGTTTTTCTTTTACTACTCAGATTCAGGGGTTAGGGTTAACATAAGCGCTTCATCCCCTACCACCAAGCGCTAGCTAAGAAGCCGAGGCGCTAGCTAGCTATGCAGCTAGCTAATCACATAGCGTAGGTTGTCAGATGGTAAAGTTGCTGTTTGGCTAACAAACAGGCTAACTACAGCCGGAGAAAATTAAACCACATACATCGCTGTCGACTTCGATGTCATCGTTTTCGCTCATTCTTCGGTAAAAAACAATATACAAGAAAGAAAACGAGTAGCTGTCAAATCAAAGTGCAGCGAAAACTGGAGGCAAATAATAAAGTGTAGCACGGAGATCTGCTACAGCACAGACATGACGAGCAACGGCCTCGCTACACGTGACTCGCCTACACATGGAAGGGAAAACATTGAAGGCGCACGCGCAGTAAGCAAGGACTACTGGGTAATGTATTACTTTGGAAGCACGCACCCTGGATGCAGTGGCGCTGATTCTGGGATCAGAACCAGTCAAACAAAATGAACTGATTCCTACCACAGGTTTAAATCCAAGCGCCCAATCTACTCGTGGTCCCCATTTGTAGATTATAATGATAAAATAATGATCTTTGTTTGCTAATAGAACAATAAATATTAAAGTGCTTTCCAATAACCCATCTTGTTTGAACGATGAATTCACTGGACACATTGATCACTGATGTTATAAGTGGACATATGTCCCACTAGTCCGCTGCTTGGTCGTCTTCAGCGCGGCAGTTTGCTGCAGGAACCAGGCTCTTGTCAGGACAGGAGCCCAGACAGAGGCCCAGTGCAGCTCACTTGCTGATACCCCCCCTCACCCGCTCACCACTCATGGTTGCACACTTCATACAGTAAGACCTACAAATAGCGTCTGCAGCCCTGTTGGAAACTATTGTCTGATTCTTAAACAGAAAATATAACCGATCACACTGAAAAAGTCCAAGATTAACACTTTTTTAAAAATTTGTTTCGCGTTATCATGTTTGATGAAAAAAAGAAATCATGTGCATAACGGACCCATACAGCATTGTTTGTATGATACAGAGCTCATTGTATGTAACAAGATTTAATAAAATATTGTACCATTTTATAAATAAAACAATTGTTATACATACGTGAAATGTTAACTGACCTAATCCTAATTCAAATTTAAAAGATTTGTCCAATGGCAACAAACCTTTTAGTGTTAGTAGTACTACTAGTGTTTAGAGCAAGAATATTTATGCCATGTTTTTTTTCTCAGTTGTGTTACTTGTAGATAATTGGTTTTGTTGGACACACAACAGAAAACCCATTTCTATAACAACTGTCAGGCAAAACCGTCTCCATGCCTGGATGCATAAAATTAATGGAAGCTTGTTTATAACTAAATGAGGGCAGCTGAATCTACCAGGGAACTGAGGCGACCGCATTCTTCCCACATTACCAAGCCCACGGGTGCCAGACCCTCCCAGGGTGCAATGAGCCAAAGGAAGTAGCTGGCAGAGGAGGATTTCCAGTCAGTGACTTTAAGAATAAATGGAAATTTGTGCAAGAGGAGAGCTCAGTGACAGGTGAGGGCCAGTGCTTCCTCAGAACATGGTAATGTGGTGTCCAAACTCACCATGGCGTCACAAGCACACATTAATAGAGGGGAGGGTGCCAAAGAGAAAGGAAAAAGATAAAAGCTCAAGAATGTGAAGTGAGACTGAAACTAATCTGACATACAGAACAGAGTAAAGCTGCAGAACCCAGCCTGAAATTAAGGTAAGAAAAGCGAGAAAAGAGGAGCCATATATATTACTTTTCTATTCTGTTAATCTCTTGAAATTGACTGCTAAGTTTGGCCTCTTCTGATGACTATTACAGTAATCTAGACTTTCAGCAAATTCAGTAAACAATATCTAATAATCATCATATGCACAAATAAAAATACTCTGCTTGCAATAATAATTTGTGCCTGATAAATGTATATCTACATATAAATACACAATTATAGGCTAAATTATACCATTATAGAAGCATCAGTTACTTCCTCCAAAGCTGCAGATGTCCTTCCTTGGCACCCAAAGTCTCAAATTTAACCCATTAGGTTGAAAATTCCAGTTGTTTTTCAAACAAAAAATTTAATTATAGAAATAACAGATGCAACCTATAACTAAAATAACGCTTTTGAAGAACTATTTTCCAACAGATTGCAGTTTACTAGAGTAAATATCAGGCTATTTAATATGATATATATATGATATTTGAATATTTCCACTGTGTGTACTTTCAGATGTGGAATACCTCGTGTTTTTTCTTCTTTTCAACCATCCATCTGACTTCCCATATTGCTATAAATATGCACAATATGCTTTTCTAAATTTAGATTTACTTAATACCTTGTTCTTTTGCACAATTACAGTAATACTGTTAATGCTGCCGAAAACAAAATAATGACCCTATTGTGGGATTAACAAAGTCATATGGTATCGTATCGTATCCATTATATCAAATTAAGCACATTAATAAGTCACATGGTAACTGGTCTCATATCTTATGTTGATGTTGACTAAAATGCAACATACAGAAAAAAACAATGAAAAAAGAAACAAAAGATTTAATTCAACCACCAAAGGACAGGATAGGATACAAATGTATTAATCCCACAATGGGGAAAATGTGTGTTTACAGCAGCAGCATGATGGACAAAAAGAAAAGTAAACATTAGCAGTAAAAAAGCAACACTTACCAAGAGGCCTTCACATATTAACCAAGTTACATATGAATGAAGGTAACAGGTGACGTCTTTGGCCCCTTCTTTCTTTTCATGGTTGGGTCCCAACCCCTCGGGTCATAATAAGACATGTGAGGAATATTAAGTGTTTCTCTCCAAACATGTTCCTTTTGTTGACTAGACTCTCATCAGCAGCTGAAGCTTCACCATAGTAACAGCTGGTAACTGGCAACATGTACAGTTACATCAAGAGAAATGGAGCCATGGAAAATTAGAATCAGAATCAGCTTCATTGGCCAAGTTTGCACAGGACAAACAAGGAATTGGATACGGTCTGATTTGGTCTTTTAGTGCCCCCTGGTGGCATGAAACATTAATTATTTACATATTACTCTACATTACTTGACAATTATTTACAAAATATACATACAGCATTGGTCGCCTGCCAGAGGGGAGGAGTTTAAACAGGTTGTGTGCAGGGTGTGAGGGGTCATCAGTGATGCTCGCTGCCCGTATTCTGAGTCTGGCCTCGTTCAAATGTTCGATGGAAGGAAGATCAGTCACAATGATCTTCTCTGCTGACCCGCCCAAGCCGCTGCATTCTGTGTCTATCCTGTTTGGTGGCTTAACCAAACCACACAGAAGCCCCCAGATGGAGGCCTTAGACCTGGGCTACGTTTTGTTACGATATAAAGAAAAATCTGAACGAATTGAGAGGTAGGTACAGAGGCTAAAGTTCAGTGGAACTCACTCAGCATTAATACACAGCTGTTTTCAAATATTATTCAGTGTCTTGAAAAATTAACAGGTTCAAAAAAAGATGGTTGTCATCAGGTTTTTTGAGCATAGGTGTCACTGATAGTCACTGATTTGCAAACCTTTGCACAGTTTGTAACGGTTTAAAAAACTTAACAACTCATTCTTAATCATTCATTTCATTTTTTTGTGTAAGAGGTCACAAGTGCCATGACGACTGCGATGAGCCAGGTCCACCAGAACATGACCGGATTCTACACTGAGGGAAACGTCTCCAGCAATGGAACTATATTAATGTTTGAAAACTCTACTCTGAATAAAGTCGTAAATGTCTTAACCATTTGCATGCTCCTTCTCACCATGATATCTATTGGCTTGTCAGTGGAGATTCTAAAAATGAAAGCTTATTTCCTCAAACCTAAAGAAGCTGCCATGGCAATGCTGGCCCAGTTCGGCATCATGCTGCTGGCTTCTTTCTGCATATCCAAAGGCCTACACTTAGATCATCAAGGCTCTGGCTCTAATCATCTATGGCTGCTGTCCAGGAGGAGCTTTTTCAAATCTTTTTTCACTGGCCGTCAAGGGTGACATAAATCTCAGGTAATCAAAGGTCCTTAATGTGTCAAAGCTGTCCATCAATAAGAAAACTGTCGAGTAAAAGTCAGAGTAAAAGTCTAGTTTTTCGTTTTCACTCCATTTACATAACATAAGCCAAATAACGCTTCTTTTCTGTGTCGTGTCCTCCCAGCATCGTCATGACGACCTGCTCCAACATCGCTGCCCTTGGTATTATGCCTTTGCTGCTTTACATCTACTGTCAAAACTACAGGGGTCTGGAAAAGCTGGTACCGTACTTGAACATCATCATTGCTCTTGCACTGACTGTGGTGCCGTGTGCCTTTGGCATCGCCATCAAACACTACAAACCACAGCACGTATTGACCATGAGGAGGGTGAGTGCTAGACTGTTCCACACATATAGATATATGTTCAGCTTACCCTCTAATCAACAGGAACTCTGCTGCCTTTAGACAGACCGTGATGCCTCCAGATGATCTGTGGAGATTAGGTTCATTTTCAGATCTATGCAGCATTCAAGGTGTGATACTGTAAATGAACCCTTGCAACACTTTTACTCCCGCCGTCCCTCTCATCTTTCAACACGTTAGCTTCAGCCTGCTGGGAATCATTTCTATTGCAATTTTGGTCATTACAATATATTCGATCAGAGAAAGAATCCTGATGGTTTTAACAGCAGATACTCTGACTGCTGCTGCACTGGTCCCGTTGACAGGCTATATGCTGGGATACGTCATGTCCAAGATATGCAAGTTTGACTCAAAGTAAGTGCCTAAAGTCTAGATCAGTGTTTCTTAAAATAGGTGCGATCGAACCATAGGGGTTCGGTGAGGCAGTCTCAGGGGTTCGACTCAAGTTTCCTTAAGACACGCCCCGCTTGGCAATCATTGACAGATGATTGGCAGATAATCCCGCTACGTTGCTTAGTCAGTCGTTGTTGTAGGGAATTTGGCGCCAGTGTTGCCAGATATAATTATCATGTTTTACGATAGTTTTGCGGTCTGCACGATGTACGATATCGTAGAGCCAGAGCCAATATATGATAGTTTTGACACTCCTGTTTGTCATGTTTTTTATGTCGTTTTGATTGACGCGTACTTCAACTATTTTCACGCATAGTTAATGCCCCCCCCCCTCTGTCAATCAGGAGGGGAGGGGCGCTGCTGATTGGGTCGATGATCTGCTTGTGTTTCTTTACGCAGCTGCACTGTTCTTCCAGCATCGCGGCATGAGCGAAAATAAGCACTGTCGCCTCACAGCAAGAAGGTTCTGGGTTCGATTCCCGGAGGCGGCCCTGGTACCCTTCTGTGTGGAGTTTGCACGTTCTCCCCGTGTTTGCGTGGGTTCTCTCCGGGTTCTCCGACTTCCACCCACATAGACAAAGACGTGCATTAGGTTGATTGGCTTCTCTCCATTGCCCATAGGTGTGTGTGTGAATATATCTATTAATCATCGACAACAGGGGTGCCTTTAGAGGGGAGGAGTTTAAACAAAATGTTTTTTATCAATATACGTGTTTCTTCACCTGGTTTATTTAAGTTAACTAACTAACTAATTAACTACAACACAACAGCAATTCTTTTTAGAACAATAAAGGTTGGCAGCTCATTCTCAACAACACCGCTGTCTCTTCTTTATAGACCTGGAGAGGGTGGGGAGAGAAAATATGCTGTATTATCAGCTTGTTGCAAATAAGTTTGGCTTGTTAACAGATCAACTAATATTTGTTTAAATAGGCTATTAACATAAAACTATTATATTCATTACAGTAAGGACTAGGGCTTAATAACAGGTATTGTTTCCACACCATACCACCAGGGGGCGATTCGGCCGCCTCGTGTCTCCTGCGAGTTCTTGGTTGGTTGTCTTGATTTCCTGTAATTAGTTTGATTTGACTCACCTGTCTTGTCTTGTGATTAAGGCTTAGTTTGTGTCTAGTCCTTGTTGGATCATTGATTCCTGTTACTATGTCCATCGTGCGTCCTCTGTCAAGGTTTGTTCGTTGTGTGCTTTATGTTTTGTGTTTATTCTATGTCTAGCATTGTGATTAGTTTTCCCTGCTGCTCAGTAGTCTTTAGTATTGCTGTCTGTGTCTTAGTTTGTGTTCTAGGTTATTTGGTATCGTGCTCTCTAGCAGCACCTTTAGTTTATATTTCCCTTTTGTGTTTATTAGTTAATTTATTAAACTGTTTATTGTCAGTCCTGTCTGTGGATCGTCGCCTTTGGGTCTTCCCTCTGCCTTGTTTGTAGGCCTTAGCAGCCCAGTTCGCCCGCTCATGTTGAGCGCAGTTAATGCTCAGTTTGTCCCGCTCCGTAGCATATACATGTAATATATTTTGCGCTCGGTTGGAACAATGAAGTTGCGCATTGGCCTGAAGGATTGCTGGCAGGTCTGGAGTCAGTTTTGTGATTGAGAGGCGAAGGACGTTACATAGATTGTCTAATAGATCTTTTTGGTTCTTAAAGGAAAACCTCTGATTTTTAATGGGGTTTGACCAAAACGACCTCGGGTAGTATTTGAGAATGAAGGGACACAGATTGCTCCATATTCTTTTTTGCAGGAAAATTATCATTCAGGGCGGCACGGTGGTGCAGTGGGTAGCACTGTCCCCTCAAACGAGACGGGCCGGGGTCGTATTCCCGGGGCGGCCCGGGTGCCTTTCTGTGTGGAGTTTGCATCTTCTGTGTTCGCATGGGTTCTCGTGGGTTCTCTGAGTTCTCTGGCTTCCTCCCACAGTTGTCTATGTGTTGCCCTGCGATGGACTGGCGACCTGTCCAGGGTGTACCCTGCCTCTCGCCCGTAGCCAGCTGGGATAGGCTCCAGCACCCCCGTGACCCCGCACTAGGGAGTAAGCGATTAAGAAAATGGATGGATGGATGGATTATAGTAGCGTTGTGGCCTGATTGAAGTTCATTATCGGAATAAATAAGGTAAAAATTTAAACCGCTTCAGTGTGTACATATTACAAAAGGTCATATTTTAAAAAATATGTATGTAATTTTTGAGTTTGTGCATTGTATTGGTTTTGTTCTTTGAACACAGTGATGCTAATGCATTTCCATTTTGTGAAACAGTAAAACAAATATCTATGTATTAAATTAAAAAAAACTCTAATTTTACTTTTCAATAAAGAAGGGTTTGGTAAATGTGCATATTAAACTGGTGGGGTTTAGTACCTCCAACAAGGTTAAGAACCACTGGCCTAGATGAACATGTTTGGATCTTAATACATACAGATGGACTTTTGCCTTCAATATAGTGAACTGAATTTAAAACTGAAGGGAGAAAGTAAATCTTTTCATTCTTTCAGATGCTCTAGGACCATCTCCATGGAGACAGGATGTCAAAACTCCAAATTGTGTTTGACCATCTTAAAGGTGTTTTTCCCACCACAGCTTATCGGACCCATTATACTCTTCCCATTGGTATTAATGTTAATGCATACCTTTGAGGCCCTGCTCTTGATCCTGCTCTTCAGATGCTACAAAAAGGCACAAACTAGGAGTAAGTGTCACAGCTGCCTGTGTGTCAGTTTTATACTAGAAATGCAGGTAATGAGGTTGCATGCACTCTCCCCACACTCTTAATTCACTTTACGTTGAGTCTAACATCAAGCTTCTGTTGCTCAGATGCAAAAATACACAGGGATGCTGATGTTCAGCCAGAGGCGGTGCAATTACAACAGCATCATGAAGAAGCTGGGAGTGAAGAGGAAGACAAAGAGAAGCTGAATTGTGCACACTGAGGACGTAGCAACTCAAAATTCCTGTCTCTGCATCAGCTTTTTCTAAACAGTCACAGTTTATACTGTCTTTATCTTCAATCAGGTCTTTACCATGTAAATAATGGGTAACTCATATGAGACACACCTTGACATTGAAGATTTGTAATACAACTTCGATTAAAATATGAGTGTGACCTGTCATCTGTGGGACTGTACACTATTAAACACGTTCAGTGATGAAATGCTGAAAAGAAAACAGGCGGTTTCTGGCTAAATGAACAATCTGTGGCTGTCTGCTTTGATTAAAAATCAAAGGCTGCTAAACGACTTAGAAGCAGTGTCTTTATTCAAACACACCTAAAATATAACATTTTGTTAAAAACATAAAGCAATGTCTAAATTGGCGGAGTAACATGCTAGCAGTCAGGTAAGTCAAAACACCGCAGGTTGAGATGTTCATTCTGGTGTTGTAGGATATGAATGTTTTCAGCCACAACACGTTTTTTTCTTTGGACACATCATCAATAGTAAAGGGTTTTGCACATTTTACGTCATAAAATGTCCAGTTTGTGGGTTATATTGTTATAATTATATAAAATCTGATTGTAGTACTATATATTAATACTCTTTTTTATATGATTATGTATGTAATACCTGATAGTAACAAAACTGGAGCCTCTCTTGATTTCTTCTTTTTTTCGGTATTGGGGGCAAATGTGGGCTGCACCTCATAACTCTCCCCTTCTGTCATGACTCCGGTGGGAGAGGTGGGTGCTGTTTCACCTTCCATAATATATTCATATTTATGTCCAATAGTTATATATTAATTCTTTGTTTATAGTCGTCATCTGATTACTCTTTTATACATGTATGTCCATATATTTAGGTCCCACACACCGCTAGCTTAAAAAGTTGTAGTAAACAAGCTAACTTCAGTTATGTGTTTGTTTCGGGACAGGAGAGAGGGCAGATTTTTACCCTGGTGTGGGTTGTGTTTTGTTCTTTTTATCAGGTATATGAATGTTTTTAATTAATTTTCATAGTTTTGTAACTTACGTTGTCGCAGCGTGCCGCGGTCACTCTCTGTGTCGTTGTGACCCTTGAGGCTTGCCATAGGAATCATGGTTGGCCTGACAAGTCAGACTCCCGGTGATCAGTGTCCACAGCAGCTCTATGAATAATACTGATTAGTTCCTTACACTGTTGGGTTGTTTAGCAATTAAGCACACACTTCCTCTAAAACCTTTCAAAATATATGCACCAATCCAAATCATTAGTTTTAATAGCAATATTTCTGCTTTCAACTGATTAATTATGACTAGTTATGGCTATTTAACAGTTCAGTAAATAGCCACACACTGACAAAATAAAAGCACCACCCAAATCTTCAGCTATAAAGTAATATTTTTTCAACTGGTTAATTATGACTTTTTAAAAATGCTCTCTTACGGTTTAGTAATTACCCCCCAATTTATTAGCTCTATTACTAAATTTTGTTGTTCTGACTGGTGTGTGACTATGTATGACTAGTTATTAAGACTATTTTACAGTTTAGCAATTGACCACAGTACTTTCTTCAAATGTTTTCAAGATAAAAGCTTAGTCAGCTTTTTTTGTGATTGCCCGCGGCAAAACAATGTGGCAATAATGGCACAGAGTAAAGGCAAGGCTTAGAGCTTAAGTACACAGATTGATTACTGACCAGATGCAGGTGGATGAATCACGTGACCAGATGTAAAGCTAGACGGAAACTAAGAGGGAACGGAGTGAATCAGAAGTAGCAAAGTAAAACAGGAAATGCAGGTAAACATGAATACGGGGATGGATCCGTGATGGTACTTTGGTCAGATTTTAATCTTTGTCATTGTTTGATCATTTTAATCAATGTCCTGACTTGGCAGCTTATTAGCATTTGGCATCTTTTCAGCAACAAAGCAACTCTCCCAGTATTACTTTTTCAAGGTACATTTAAAACATGAATTGAATGCATTTTACGGACAAGTGGTTTGTTGTTTGCATCTGTAATCAGGAGAGCTGTATTTTCAGAATCTGTGTCATTAAACACATTATTAAATCATAAAACTGTTAAATAACACCTTGGCCCAGAAAGTAGCACACTGAATAATACTGGTCACATATCCATGTTTTGATGACTGCCTGGAAGCTGAAGACTCTGTCTCATAGATCTTGGGCCACATGTGAAAGGCCACTTTCAGAAATAATAACTGGTATTGAAATTAAGCGTATAGTCAAGGTGTAACCTTCAGGTCAAGACAGTGGCAGTTCTACTATGGTCATGTGTCCAGACTCACCAAGCCATCACAAGCGTGTATTAACAGAGAGGGGAGGGGGCCAAAGAGAAAGGGAAAAGATAAAAGCTTGAGAACGTGAAGTGAGTCTGAAACAAACCCGTAAAGCAGAAAAGAGTGAAGCTGCAGAATCCAGACTGAAATTAAGGTAAGAAAATGGTTTACTTCATACATCAATACCATAACTTACACAACACAAAGGAGCCATATTTCTTGTAACTACCGGTAATCAGTGAGGCGTGATAAATGCATTTCACGTATAAATATACTACTATAGGCTACTCTGTTCTACTGTAGCATCATACAGTAGGTGGCTTCACATTAGTACTAGAGTACATCAAACAGTATTTTAAGACCACAATCACCTAAAGTATATCATGACTGCACACGTTTGCTAAGATTTTTGAAAACTATTACTATACTATAACTAAACTAGTCTTAACAAATTACACGTGCAAAAAGCATCAGTTACAGATACTTCTGCAACTTTGATGTTACAAATGTCCTTCCTTGATGCCAGAAAGTCTCATCTTTAACCTTTATGTTGTAGGTTTTTGAGTTCTGGTGATTATAAATTGATCCTCATCACTCGCTTGGTTCCTCTCATCGAACTGACTTCTAATAAAAGTTTGACACTTTATGCCTCTAATTTGACCACCATTATCTAAAAAAACAGTTAGCACTTAGACACTTGACCACTACTAGCAAGTTGTGAGAGTCTGGCGAGTCTCTAATACACGAACAGTGCTGTGTTTTCATACGAGGAATAAAACGAATGTTAAAATAAAACAAAGAAATAAATGAAATGAAATGAAAAATAATAATTTTAATTAAATTAAAATTGCAATTTTTAAGAACTGTAGTTTGCTAGAGTACTGTAAATATCAGGCTACTTAGTGACATATTCAAATGTATTATTTGATTATATTGAATGAAGCAAGTTACTGCAATAAGTCAAAGGTAACTGGTACATACTTCATGCTGATGTTGACTAAAATGCAACACAGAAAAAAAATGACAGCAGAAACAAAACATTATTTCAACCAACAAAGCAACACTTGCCAAGAGACCTTCACATATTAACCAAGTTAAATACGAATGACAGTGACAGGTAAATGTAAGGGAAATTGTGAATTCCCTTTTTATGTCTTAAATAAAACAGACAAAATCAGTTGAGATCTTCTTTAGGATTTTACTTGCAAGGAGTAAGTAGTTTACAATGAGGCAACTTCCTCTCACAGAAGAAAGAACCAGTACAGCTCGTACTGTGCAGAAAATACCCTCTGCACTGATCACACACCATCATAGTTCTTGAGAAGTCTCCTTATGTTTTAATGATTAACTGCATATTTTCCAAGTGCCCTTCTATCTTTTCATGGTTGGGTCCCAACCCCTAGAGTCACAATAAGACATGAGGAGTATTAAGTGTTTCTCTCCAAACACGTTCCTTTTGTTGACTAGACTCTCATCAGCAGCTGAAGCTTCACCATAGTAACAGCTGGTAACTGGCAACATGTACAGTTACATCAAGAGTAATGGAGCCAAGTAGAAGCCCCTAGATTAAAGCCTTAGGGCTTTAATCTAGGGGCTTAGGTCTGGGCTACAGTTTGTTTACAATGTAATGCTGAGCGATTTGAGAAGAAGGCACAGAGGCTAAAGTTCAGTGGAACTCACTCAGCATTTCAAATATTCTTCAGTGTCTTGAAAAATTAACAGGTTTGGAAAAAGATAGTTGTCATCAGGTTTTTTGGGCGTAGGTGTCACTGAAAGTCACTGATTTACGAAATTCTGCACAGTTTGTGACAGTTTAAAAATCTAAACAACTCATTCTCAATCATTCATTTCAGTTTCATTGTGTAAGAGGTGAAGAGTGCCATGACGACTATGATGAGCCAGGTCCACCAGAACATGACCGGATTCTACACTGAGGGAAACGTCTCCAGCAATGGAACTATATTAATGTTTGAAAACTCTACTCTGAATAAAGTCCTAAATGTCTTAACTATTTGCATGCTCCTTCTCACTATGATATCTATTGGCTTGTCAGTGGAGATTCTAAAAATGAAAGCTTATTTCCTCAAACCTAAAGAAGCTGCCATGGCAATGCTGGCCCAGTTCGGCATCATGCCGCTGGCTTCTTTCTGCATATCGAAAGGCCTACACTTAGAGCGCATCAAGGCTCTGGCTCTAATCATCTATGGCTGCTGTCCAGGAGGAACATTTTCAAATCTTTTTTCACTGGCCATCAAGGGTGACATAAATCTCAGGTAATCAAAAGTCCTTAGAAAGAAAACTGTCCAGTAAAAGTCAGAGTAAAAGTCTAGTTTTTCGTTTTCACTCCATTCATATCACATAAGCCAAATAACGCTTCTTTTCTGTGTCGTGTCCCCCCAGCATCGTCATGACGACCTGCTCCAACATCGCTGCCCTTGGTATGATGCCTTTGCTGCTTTACATCTACTGTCAAAACTACAGGGGTCTGGAAAAGCTGGTACCGTACTTGAACATCATCATTGCTCTTGCACTGACCATGGTGCCGTGTGCCTTTGGAATCGCCATCAAACACTATAAACCACAGCACGTATTGACCATGAGGAGGGTGAGTGCTAGACTGTTCCATACAAGCGTATCTATTAATCATCCACCACAGACAACAGGGATGCCTTTAGACCAGGGGTGTCCAAATGTTTTTTATCAATATACGTGTTTCTTCACCTGGTTTATTTAAGTTAACTAACTAACTAATTAACTACAACACAACAGCAATTCTTTTTAGAACAATAAAGGTTGGCAGCTCATTCTCAACACCGCTGTCTCTTCTTTATAGACCTGGAGAGGGTGGGGAGAGAAAATATGCTGTATTTCAAGCTTGTTGCAAATAAGTTTGGCTTGTTAACAGATCAACTAATATTTGTTTAAATAGGCTATTAACATAAAACTATTACATTCATTACAGTAAGGACTAGGGCTTAATAACAGGTATTGTTTCCACACCATACCACCAGGGGGCGATTCGGCCGCCTCGTGTCTCCTGCGAGTTCTTGGTTGGTTGTCTTGATTTCCTGTAATTAGTTTGATTTGACTCACCTGTCTTGTCTTGTGATTAAGGCTTAGTTTGTGTCTAGTCCTTGTTGGATCATTGATTCCTGTTACTATGTCCATCGTGCGTCCTCTGTCAAGGTTTGTTCGTTGTGTGCTTTATGTTTTGTGTTTATTCTATGTCTAGCATTGTGATTAGTTTTCC
Source organism: Betta splendens (assembly GCF_900634795.4). Taxonomy (NCBI): domain Eukaryota; kingdom Metazoa; phylum Chordata; class Actinopteri; order Anabantiformes; family Osphronemidae; genus Betta; species Betta splendens. The sequence continues at coordinate 2,054,849 of NC_040900.2, read as the reverse complement.
CTGCTGCTCAGTAGTCTTTAGTATTGCTGTCTGTGTCTTAGTTTGTGTTCTAGGTTATTTGGTATCGTGCTCTCTAGCAGCACCTTTAGTTTGTATTTCCCTTTTGTGTTTATTGGTTAATTTATTAAACTGTTTATTGTCAGTCCTGTCTGTGGATCGTCGCCTTTGGGTCTTCCCTCTGCCTTGTTTGTAGGCCTTAGCAGCCCAGTTCGCCCGCTCATGTTGAGCGCAGTTAATGCTCAGTTTGTCCCGCTCCGTAGCATATACATGTAATATATTTTGCGCTCGGTTGGAACAATGAAGTTGCGCATTGGCCTGAAGGATTGCTGGCAGGTCTGGAGTCAGTTTTGTGATTGAGAGGCGAAGGACGTTACATAGATTGTCTAATAGATCTTTTTGGTTCTTAAAGGAAAACCTCTGATTTTTAATGGGGTTTGACCAAAACGACCTCGGGTAGTATTTGAGAATGAAGGGACACAGATTGCTCCATATTCTTTTTTGCAGGAAAATTATCATTCAGGGCGGCACGGTGGTGCAGTGGGTAGCACTGTCCCCTCAAACGAGACGGGCCGGGGTCGTATTCCCGGGGCGGCCCGGGTGCCTTTCGCATCTTCCTGTGTTCGCGTGGGTTCTCGTGGGTTCTCTGAGTTCTCTGGCTTCCTCCCACAGTTGTCTGTGTGTAGCCTTGCAATGGACTGGCGACCCGTTCAGGGTGTACCCTGCCTCTCCCCCTCAGCTAGCTAACTGGGCTAAAGCCCGTGGAATTGGAGTTACCTTTATTATTTAATATTGTTTGCTGTGTTTTTTTCTAGTTTTTTCTAGTTTTTACTGTACCTTCCCAGTTTGAGATTAGTTATTGTTCCTTGTCATGCTTTGGACTGTCAGGAGTAGCGTTAGCTTTGTTGCTAATGTTAGCCTGTGCATTAGCCTGATTGGCAGCAACTCTACTAATTCAATAATTAATTTCCTCTTTTTGTAGGCAATAACAGCCATCCGCGTATCGACACAGAGACTCTTGGAAGAACCATCTTTTTTGCCAGCTATTTACAGCCGAAGAAGAATAGAAGAGGGTTTTGGCTAAAAAAGGAATATATGTCAGAAAACAATGCATTCTGGGTGTTGTGAATATGACCATTGTAATCCATACATTACTGCAATTTCCCCTGTTCTCTCTTGACTTAGACCATCAATGTTTAGATGGATGGATGGATGCCCTTTATTGATGCCACAGTGGGAAAATCAATTGTTGGAACAACCACAAGAAGACAGCAAAGGAATTGTGTAGGATTGCAAAAAGAAAGAGAAACATAAGAGCATAATACTCAAAAAAACACATGTAAATATATACAGCTCAGGCATGTAGTACCGTAGTTGTGCCGAATTAGAAGAAGCATGGGCCAAAATTAGCATGTGAAAGATACATGTCCAACACAACCTCATGCAGTACAGTACTTAAAGTGTCCAGGATAAAGTGACCAACAACAACTGAGTGCAGATTTGAGCCTGTCAGACCTCTACATTGTACTGTATAATCTAACAGCAGTGGGAATGAAGGACCTGCGGTACCGCTCCCTCCTACACTGAGGGTAGATCAGTCTGCCACTAAAGGAGGAGCTGCTCAGAGCTCCCACAGTCTGGTGCAGTCCATGATAGATGTCAGCTTTGCCAACATACCCCTATCACCCACCTCCTCCACAGAGTCCAGTGGACATCCCAGGACCTTCCTCACCATCTTTTTTAGTCTTTTCCTGTCCCAGTCTGTGCTGCCTGCTCCCCAGATAGAATGTAATAGACTGTCCTTAACATGGGCCTGCAAACTCTAAAGGACCTCAGTCTCCTCAGTGTCACGATCTGGGTTTTGTGTCTAGTTGTTTCCTGTTTTATTTTGGTAGTCTCCTGGTTTCTGTTTCTGCTCGAGCTTTACTTCCGGTTTTTGTCTTGTCACAGCTGTCCCTGCTTCACCTGGTCGTTATCCACACCTGCACTTTATCAATAATCAAGCCACTTTGTATTTAACCACCACCTGTGTCCTTAGTTCTCCGCCAAATCGTCGTTTGTGTGTACCCGTCATAGTTCCCAGTTTCTTTGATTCTGTCCGGCCGTGTTTTACGTATCTTGTTTCTGGACTGCTGATTCTGAGCCTGCCTAATCCCCGCCTGTTCTGTCTGCCTTGGTGTTGTACCCGCCTGTTACCGACCTTGCCTGCCCGACCACGATTCAACGCCTGATGTATGGTAATTGTACTCACCTCTCGGATATGATCTGTGCCTGCTCCTGACTACGCCTCTGCCTGATCCCATTTAACCTGTTTGATCGCCTGTGTATGACCCTGCCTGGACTTTACTCCGCATATTGGAATAAACTACACTCCTTAACACCAGAAAACCTTGTACTGTGCTGTGCATGTGGGTCCTCATCCGAACGAACCCTGACACTCAGCAGGAGGAGGCCACTTTGGCCCTTCCTGTACAGGGCATTAGTGTTATTAGTCCAGTCCAGTTTATGGTTCAGGTGAACACCCAGGTACCTAAAACTGTCCACAGTCTCTATGTTCTAAGTCCTGGATGTTCACTTATGTATGATATGGTGTTCTCCTTCGGAAGTCAATCACCATCTCCTTTGTCTTCCCGGTGTTAAGCGCAAGTTGGCCCGCGGGCCTTAGTTTGGACACCCCTGCTTTAGACAGACTGTGATGCCTCCAGATGATCTATGGAGATTAGGGTTATGTTCAGATTTATGCAGCATTTAAGGTGTGATACTGTAAATGAACCCTTGCAACACTTTTACTCCTACCGTCCCTCTCATCTCTCAACAGGTTAGCTTCAGCCTGCTGGGAATCATTTCCACTACAGTTTTGGTCCTCACTGTGTATTCGATCAAAGACCAAATGTTGCTGGTTCTCTCAGCAGACATTCTCACTGCTGCTGTACTGCTCCCGTTGACAGGCTATATGCTGGGATATGCCATGTCCAGGATATGCAAGCTTGATTCAAAGTAAGTGCCTAAAGTCTAGATTAACATGTTTGGATTTTAATACATACAGATGGACTTTGTCTCGCAATAAAATGAACTGAATTTAAAACTGAAGGGGGAAAGTAAATCCTTTCATTCTTTCAGATGCTCTAGGACCATCTCCATGGAGACAGGATGTCAAAACACCAACTTGTGTTTGACCATTTTAAAGATAGTTTTCCCACCACAGCTTATTGGACCCAACTTAGTCTTCCCATTTGTATTCCTTTTAATGCAGGTCTTTGAGGCCCTGCTCTTGATCCTGGTCTATAGATGCTACAAAAAGACACAAACTAGGAGTAAGTGCCACAGCTGCCATCCATCCATCGAATGCAGATGAGGTTGCATGCACTCTCCCCACACTCTTAATTCACTTCACTTTGAGTCTAACATCAAGCTTCTGTTGCCCAGGTGCAAAAATACACAGGGATGCAGATGTTCAGCCAGAGGCGGTGCAATTACAACAGCATCATGAAGAAGCTGGGACTGAAGAGGAAGACAAAGAGAAGCTGAATTTTGCACACTGAGGATGTAGCGGCTCAACATTCCTGTCTCTGCATCAGCTTTTTCTAAACAGTCACAGTTTATACTGTCTTTATCTTCAATCAGGTCTTTACCATGTAAATAATGGGTAACTCATATGAGACACACCTTGACATTGAAGATTTGTAATACAACTTCGATTCATAACATAAAGCAATGTCTGAACGTTTTGACTGTAAATTGGCGGAGTAACATGCTAGCAGTCAGGTAAGTCAAAACACCGCAGGTTGAGATGTTCATTCTGGTGTTGTAGGATATGAATGTTTTCAGCCACAACACATTTTTTCTTTGGACACATCATCAATAGTAAAGGGTTTTGCACATTTTACGTCATAAAAATTTCGAGTGTGTGGGTTATATTGTTATAATTATATAAAATCTGATTGTAGTACTATATATTAATACTCTTTTATATATGATTATATATGTAATACCTGATAGTAACAAAACTGGAGCCCCTCTTGATTTCTTCTTTTTTTCGGTATTGGGGGCAAATGTGGGCTGCACCTCATAACTCTCCCCTTCTGTCATGACTCTGGTGGGAGAGGTGGGTGCTGTTTCACCTTCCATAATATATTCATATTTATGTCCAATAGTTATATATTAAGTCTTTTTCAGATTGTTTATAGTCGTCATCTGATTACTCTTTTATACATGTATGTCCATATATTTAGGTCCCACACACCGCTAGCTTAAAAAGTTGTAGTAAACAAGCTAACTTCAGTTATGTGTTTGTTTCGGGACAGGAGAGAGGGCAGATTTTTACCCTGGTGTGGGTTGTGTTTTGTTCTTTTTATCAGGTATATGAATGTGTTTAATTAATTTTCATAGTTTTGTAACTTACGTTGTTGCAGCGTGCCGCGGTCACTCTCGGTGTCGTTGTGACCCTTGAGGCTTGCCATAGTAATCACGGTTGGCCTGACAAGTCAGACTCCAGGTGATCAGTGTCCACAGCAGCTCTATGAATAATACTGATTAGTTCCTTAGACTGTTGGGTTGTTTAGCAATTAAGCACACACTTCCTCTAAAACCTTTCAAAATATATGCACCAATTCAAATCATTAGTTTTAATAGCAATATTTCTGCTTTCAACTGATTAATTATGACTAGTTATGGCTATTTAACAGTTCAGTAAATAGCCACACACTGACAAAATAAAAGCACCACCCAAATCTTAAAGCTATAAAGTAATTTTTTTTCAACTGGTTAATTATGACTTTTTAAAAATGCTCTCTTACAGTTTAGTAATTACCCCCCAATTTATTAGCTCTATTACTAAATTTTGTTGTTCTGACTAGTGTGTGACTATGTATGACTAGTTTTTAAGACTATTTCACAGTTGACCAACGTACTTTCTTTAAATGCTTTCAAAATAAAAGCTTAGTCAGGTTTTTTGTGATTGCCCGCGGCAAAACAATCTGGCATCGAGTAAGGCAAGGCTTAGAGCTTAAGTACACAGATTGATTACTGACCAGATGCAGGTGGATGAATCACATGACCAGATGTAAAGCTAGACGGAAACTAAGAGGGAATGAAGTGAATCGGAAGTAGCAAAGTAAAACAGGAAATGCAGGTAAAAATGACTATGGGGATGGATCCGTGATGGTCCTTTGGTCAGATTTTAATCTTTGTCATTGTTTGATCATTGTAATCAACGTCCTGACTCGGCAGCTTATTAGCATTTGGCATCTTTTCAGCAACAAAGCAACTCTCCCAGTATTACTTTTTCAAGTTATATTTAAAACATGAATTGAATGCATTTTACGGACAAGTGGTTTGTTGTTTGCATCCGTAATCAGGAGAGCTGTATTTTCAGAATCTCATTAAACATATTATTAAATAATAAAACTGTTAAATAACACCTTGGCCCAGAAAGTAGCACACTGAATAATACTGGTCACATATCCATGTTTTGATGACTGCCTGGAAACTGAAGACTCTGACTCATAGATCTTGGGCCACATGTGAAAGGCCACTTTCAGGAATAATAACTGGTTGAAAATAAGCGTATAGTCAAGGTGTAACCTTCAGGTCAAGACAGTGGCAGTTCTACTATGGTCATGTGTCCAGACTCACCATGCCATCACAAGCGTGTATTAACAGAGAAGGGAGGGGACCAAAGAGAAAGGGAAAAGATAAAAGCTCGAGAGCGTGAAGTGAGACTGAAACAAACCCGTAAGCAGAAAAGAGTGAAGCTGCAGAATCCAGACTGAAATTAAGGTAAGCAAATGGTTTACTTCATACATCAATACCATAACTTACACAACACAAAGGAGCCATATTTCTTGTAACTACCGGTAATCAGTGAGGCGTGATAAATGCATTTCACGTATAAATATACTACTATAGGCTACTCTGTTCTACTGTAGCATCATACAGTAGGTGGCTTCACATTAGTACTAGAGTACATCAAACAGTATTTTAAGACCACAATCACCTAAAGTATATCATGACTACACACGTTTGCTAAGATTTTTGGAAAACGTCTGAAAGCTGTTCTAGTGCACTAAGACTGACAAATTACACATGCAAAAAGGATCCGTTACTGATACTTCTGCAACTTTAATGTTACAGATGTCCTTCTTTGATGCCAGAAAGTCTCATCTTTAACCCTTATAAATTGATCCTCATCACTCGCTTGGTTCCTCTCATTAAACTGATTTCTAAAAAAAGTTTGACACTTTATGCCCCTTACTTTGACCACCATTATCTAGAAACCAGTTAGCACTTAGACACTTGACCACTACTAGCGAGTTGTGAGAGTCTAGTGAGTCTCTAATACATGAAAAGTGCTGTGTTTTCATACCAGGACTCATGGTCTCATACTTCATGCTGATGTTGACTAAAATGCAACACAGAAAAAAAATGACAGCAGAAACAAAACATTATTTCAACCAACAAAGCAACACTTACCAAGAGACCTTCACATATTAACCAAGTTAAATATGAATGACAGTGACAGGTAAATGTAAGGGAAATTGTGAATTCCCTTTTTATGTCTTAAATAAAACGGACAAAATCCGTTGAGATCTTCTTCAGGATTTTACTTGCAAGGAGTCAGTAGTTTACAATGAGGCAACTTCCTCTTACAGAAGAAAGAACCAGTACAGCTCGTACTGTGCAGAAAATACCCTCTGCACAGATCACACACCATCATAGTTCTTGAGAAGTCTCCTTATGTTTTAATGATTAACTGCATATTTTCCAAGTGCCCTTCTTTCTTTTCATGGTTCCCATGGGTCCCAACCCCTAGAGTCACAATAAGACATGAGGAGTATTAAGTGTTTCTCTCCAAACACATTCCTTTTGTTGACTAGACTCTTATCAGCAGCTGAAGCTTCACCATAGTAACAGCTGGTAACTGGCAACATGTACAGTTACATCAAGAGAAATAGAGCCAAGGAGAAGCCCCCAGATTGAAGACTTAGGTCTTAGGTCTGGGCTACAGTTTGTTTACAATATAATGCTGAGCGATTTGAGAAGAAGGCACAGAGGCTAAGGTTCAGTAGAACTCACTCAGCATTAATACACAGCAGTTAGTAACAGTTTGAAAATCTAAACAACTCATTCTCAATCATTCATTTCAGTTTCATTGTGGAAGAGATCCAAATTGCCATGACGACTGTGAGGAGCCAGGTCCACCAGAACATGACCGGATTCTACACTGAGGGAAAGGTCTCCAGCAATGGAACTATATTAATATTTGAAAACTCTACTCTGAATAAAGTCGTAAATGTCTTAACCTTTGGCATGCTCCTTCTCACCATGATATCTATTGGCTTGTCAGTGGAGATTCTAAAAATGAAAGCTTATTTCCTCAAACCTAAAGAAGCTGCCATGGCAATGCTGGCCCAGTTCGGCATCATGCCGCTGGCTTCTTTCTGCATATCGAAAGGCCTACACTTAGAGCGCATCAAGGCTCTGGCTCTAATCATCTATGGCTGCTGTCCAGGAGGAACGTTTTCAAATCTTTTTTCACTGGCCATCAAGGGTGACATAAATCTCAGGTAATCAAAAGTCCTTAATGTGTCAAAGCTGTCCATCAATAGGAAAACTGTCCAGTAAAAGTCAGAGTAAAAATCTAGTTTTTCTTTTTCACTCACATAACATAAGCCAAATAACGCTTCTTTTCTGTGTGGTGTCCTCCCAGCATCGTCATGACGACCTGCTCCAACATCGCTGCCCTTGGTATGATGCCTTTGCTGCTTTACATCTACTGTCAAAACTACAGGGGTCTGGAAAAGCTGGTACCGTACTTGAACATCATCATTGCTCTTGCACTGACCATGGTGCCGTGTGCTTTTGGAATCGCCATCAAACACTATAAACCACAGCACGTATTGACCATGAGGAGGGTGAGTGCTAGACTGTTCCATACAAGCATATCTATTAATCATCCACCACAGACAACAGGGATGCCTTTAGACCAGGGGTGTCCAAACGTTTTTTATCAATATACGTGTTTCTTCACCTGGTTTATTTAAGTTAACTAACTAACTTATTAATTAAAACACAACAGCAATTCTTTTTAGAACAATAAAGGTTGGCAGCTCATTCTCAACACCGCTGTCTCTTCTTTATAGACCTGGAGAGGGTGGGGACAGAAAATATGCTGTATTATCAGCTTGTTGCAAATAAGTTTGGCTTGTTAACAGATCAACTAATATTTGTTTAAATAGGCTATTAACATAAAACTATTACATTCATTACATTAAGGACTAGGGCTTAATAACAGGTATTGTTTCCACACCATACCACCAGGGGGCGATTCGGCCCCCTCGTGTCTCCAGCGTGCTCTTGGTTGGTTGTCTTGATTTCCTGTAATTAGTTTGATTTGACTCACCTGTCTTGTCTTGTGATTAAGGCTTAGTTTGTGTCTAGTCTTTGTTGGATCATTGATTCCTGTTACTATGTCCATCGTGCGTCCTCTGTCAAGGTTTGTTTGTTGAGTGCTTTATGTTTTGTGTTTATTCTATGTCTAGCATTGTGATTAGTTTTCCCTGCTGCTCAGTAGTCTTTAGTATTGCTGTCTGTGTCTTAGTTTGTGTTCTAGGTTATTTGGTATTGTGCTCTCTAGCAGCACCTTTAGTTTGTATTTCCCTTTTGTGTTTATTGGTTAATTTATTAAACTGTTTATTGTCAGTCCTGTCTGTGGATCGTCGCTTTTGGGTCTTCCCTCTGCCTTGTTCGTAGGCCTTAGTAGCCCAGTTCGCCCGCTCATGTTGAGTGCAGTTAGAGCTCAGTTTGTCCCGCTCCGTAGCATATACATATAATACATTTTGCGCTCGGTGGGAACAATGAAGTTGCGCATTGGCCTGAAGGACTGTCGGCAGGTCCCTAGACAGTTTTGTGATTGAGAGGCGAAGGACGTTACATAGATTGTCTAATAGATCTTTTTGGTTCTTAAAGGAAAACCTCTGATTTTTAATGGGGTTTGACCAAAACGACCTCGGGTAGTATTTGAGAATGAAGGGACACAGATTGCTCCATATTTTTTTATGCAAGGAAATTATCATTCAGGGTGGCACGGTGAAGCAGTGGGAAGCACTGTCCCCTCAAACGAGACGGGCCGGGGTCGTATTCACAGGGTGGCCCGGGTGCCTTTCTGTGTTGAGTTAACAGCAGAAGGAGAATGGAAAAGGGCTTTAGCTAAAACACAATGCATTCTGGGTGTTGTGAATATGACCCCCTGTTCTCTCTTGACATAGACCATCAATGTTTAGATGGATGGATGCACTTTTTTGATGCCACAGTGGGAAAATCAATTGTTGGAACAGCCACAAGATGACAGCAAAGGAATTACACAGAGCTGGCCTTCCTCACCAGCTTTTTAGTCTTTTCCTGCCCCAGTCTGTGCTGCCTGCTCCCCAGATAGAATGTTATAGAATGTCCCTAACATGGGCCTGCAAACTCCAAAGGACCTCGGTCTCCTCAGCAGGTGGAGGCCACTTTGGCCCTTCCTGTACAGGGCATCAGTGTTATTAGTCCAGTCCAGTTTATGGTTCAGGTGAACACCCAGGTACTTAAAACTGTTCACAGTCTCTATTTCTGAGTCCTGGATGTTCACTTGTGTATGATATGGTGTTCTCCTTCGGAAGTCAATCACCATCTCCTTTGTCTTCCCGGTGTTAAGCGCAAGTTGGCCCGCGGGCCTTAGTTTGGACACCCCTTGTCATGGAACGCTCGGATGAGGACCCAAATGCACAGCAAACACAGGTTGACGGTGATCAGACGGTGGTTTATTCCAGGTATTAGGCAGAGGCAGCGTCAGGAACAGGCAAGGTTCATACACAAAATCCAGCATGCAGTACCAATTCGACAGGCGGAGAATCGTGGTCAGGCAGGCGAACGAGTTCGGTAACGTGCAGAGCAGAGAACGGGGTACACAAAACACGGAAGGACAGGAACAGCGAACTGGGAACAACGGTAAGCACACAAACAACGATCTGGCGGGGAACTGAGGACACTGGTGGTGGTTAAATACACGTGACTTGATTACTGATACAGTGCAGGTGTGAATAACGATCAGGTGAAGCAGGGACAGCTGTGACAAGAACAAAACCCGGAAGTAAAGCTAAAACAGGAACAGAAACCAGGAGATTACCAAAATAAAACAGGAACAACTAGACACAAAACCCAGATCGTGACAGTACCCCCCTCTCAAGGGCGGATTCCAGACGACCCAAAAAAAACACAACAAACCCGAGCAGGGCGGGCGGAGGGAGGACCGGCGGAGGGACAGAACCAAAGACAACCCGCACCGAACATGGACAGGGCGGGCGGAGGGCGGACCGGGGGAGGGCAAAACGGGAACCCCCATAAAACAAAACTCACGCCCAAACACGCCAAACCAGAGAACCTAACAGAAAAACAAAACAAGACCGAGTCCCAAAATCAAGACAACACGAATGTCCATGAAACAAGAACAGAGTCCATGACCAGGAAAACTCAGAGTCCAGGGAGTCCCTCACGAGGGTGGTGGCAGGAGAGTCCACCACGACGGCTGGCGAGGTCCGGGAGAGCAGAGCTGAGCCCAGCCCCCTCCCCGACGGAGATGCTCCGGGGATCCCAGTTTCGCGGCGGACGACGACGGCAGAGACCGCGCCATCGTCGCGGCAGGAGGGGCCGTACCCCAGGCGAACGGCCGTGGCGGTGACGGAGTCGAGGCGGACGGCGCCGGAGGAGGCAGCGCCATCCAATCACCAGGAGAAGCCGAGGGCGAGGCCACCAGTCCGGCAGCCGAGACCAGGACGAGGCAGGAACCAGCGGCGTCCTCCTTGGACCACCGCGACGAAGTACCGATGCAGGTGCGGCCGGAGCCGGGCCGCCAGGAACCGATGCAGGTGCGGCCGGAGCCGAGCCGCCAGGAACAGATGCAGGTGCGGCCGGAGCCGGGCCGCCAGGAACAGATGCAGGTGCAGCGGGAGCTGCGACGGGAACGACCCCCTCCTGGAGGTCCGCCGGGACTGCGACGGGCGCGACCCCCTCCTGGAGGTCCGCCGGTACTGCGGCTGGGCGCGACCCCCTCCTGGAGGTCGACAGGAACTACGACGGGCGCGACCCCCTCCTGGAGGTCCGCCGGGACTGCGACGGGCGCGACCCCCTCCTGGAGGTCGACAGGAACTACGACGGGCGCGACCCCCTCCTGGAGGTCCGCCGGGACTGCGACGGGCGCGACCCCCTCCTGGAAGGTCCGGCCGGACTGCGACGGGCTCGACCCCCTCCTGGAGGTCCGCCCGGGACTGCGACGGGCGCGACCCCCTCCTGGAGGTCCGCCGGGACTGCGACGGGCGCGACCCCCTCCTGGAGGTTCCGCCGGGACTGCGACGGGCAGCGGACCCCCTCCTGGAGGTCCGCCCGGGACTGCGACGTGGCGCGGACCCCATCATGGAGGTCCGCAGGGACTGCGGCGGCGCGAACCCCTCCTGGAGGTCCGCCGGGGACTGCGGCGGGCGCGGACCCCCCTCCTGGAGGCCCGCCGGGACTGCGGCGGGCGCGACCCCCTCCTGGAGGCCCGCCGGGACTGCGGCGGGCGCGACCCCCTCCTGGAGGTCCGCCGGGACTGCGGCGGGCGCGACCCCCTCCTGGAGGTCCGCCGGGACTGCGGCGGGCGCGACCCCCTCCTGGAGGTGCGCGGGAACTGCAGCTGGCGCGACCTCCTCCTGGAGGTGCGCGGGAACTGCAGCTGGCGCGACCTCCTCCTGGAGGTGCGCGGGAACTGCAGCTGGCGCGACCTCCTCCTGGAGGTGCGCGGGAACTGCAGCTGGCGCTACCTCCTCCTGGAGGTGCGCGGGAACTGCAGCTGGCGCGGCCTCCTCCTGGAGGCCGGCGGGCGCTGCAGCTCCGAGGGTGACAGGGACAGGAACGGCCGCAACATGGCCGACAGGGGCTGGAACGGCCGCAACATGGCCGACAGGGACTGGAACGGCCGCAACATTGCCGACAGGGACAGGAACGGCCGCAACATGGCCGACAGGGACAGGAACGGCCGCAACATGGCTGACAGGGACAGGAACGGCCGCAACATGGCCGACAGGGACAGGAACGGCCGCAACATGGCCGACAGGGACAGGAACGGCCGCAACATGGCCGACAGGGACAGGAACGGCCGCAACATGGCCGACAGGGACAGGAACGGCCGCAACATGGCCGACAGGGACAGGAACGGCCGCAACATGGCCGACAGGAACAGGAACGGCCTCTACTTGGCCGACAGGAACAGGAACGACCTCTACTTGGCCGACAGGAACAGGAACGACCTCTACTTGGTCGACAGGAACAGGAACGACCTCTACTTGGCCGACAGGAACAGGAACGACCTCTACTTGGCCGACAGGAACAGGAACGACCTCTGCTTGGCCGACAGGAACAGGAACGACCTCTACTTGGCCGACAGGAACAGGAACGGGGACAGGAACGACCTCAACATGGCCGACAGGAACGGCCGCAACACGGCCGACAGGAACGGCCGCAACATGGCCGACAGGAACTGGGACGGCGTCTCCTCCGGAGCCGGCATGACTGCTTACAGCTGCCGAGCTCGACGGAGGAGACGTCGGGCCTGATCGGGTGTGCACAGCACCCGTTCGACAGATGGAGTCCTCTGACTGGGATAAGGCCTGCGCGTGACTGGACTGAACCGGGACAGGAGCGTGACTGGACTGAACCTGTACTGGGCTCGACTGGACAGGGCTCGACTGGACAGGGCTCGACTGGACAGGGCTCGACTGGACTGGGCTCGACTGGACTGGGCTCGACTGGACTGGGCTCGACTGAACTGAGACCGGGACTGGGCTCGACTGAACTGAGACCGGGACTGGGCTCGACTGAACTGGAACCGGGACTGGGCTCGACTGAACTGGAACCGGGACTGGGCTCGACTGAACTGGGCTCGACTGGACTGGGCTCGACTGGACTGGGCTCGACTGGACTGGGCTCGACTGGACTGGGCTCGACTGAACTGAGACCTGGACTGGGCTCGACTGAACTGAGACCTGGACTGGGCTCGACTGAACTGGAACCGGGACTGGGCTCGACTGAACTGGAACCGGGACTGGGCCCGACTGAACTGGGCTCGACTGGACTGGGCTCGACTGAACTGGGCTCGACTGGACTGGGCTCGACTGGACTGGGCTCGACTGGACTGGAGACTGGACTGGGCTCGACTGGGCTGGAGACTGAACTGGGCTCGACTGGGCTGGAGACTGAACTGGGCTCGACTGGGCTGGAGACTGAACTGGGCTCGACTGGGCTGGAGACTGAACTGGGCTCGACTGGGCTGGAGACTGAACAGCTCGCGTCTGAACTGGAGACGGGGGACCGCATGAATGCAGGGAATCCTCCCAGCGGAACGAACATGGAGCTGGGCAGGTTGATGCAGACACAACGGTCCGACAGGGCGGGGAGAAGGAAACCGAAACCTTCGGCGGTGCGACCGGCGCTGGCGTGGTGCGGAGCGCGTCGCTTAGTTCATCAGACCTAGCGCACAGTCGCTCATAGAGGCGACGAACACTGGGACGCTCCAACACGCTGTCATCGTCCTCCAGCGTCAATATCGCCACCTCCACGGCGCTGCGCTGGTTCCTCGGGTTAACCGCCCGTCGGTAATCCTCCGCGAGGATTTGAAAATAAACGCGTAGGTCGCTGGGTAGCTCGGCGCAGGTGAACTCCATACTTCCTCGCAGGTGAAGGAGACTCGCCGCCAAAAAAACCAAGAAACAAAACAGTCACTGACCTGGGCGACGGCTGAGTGCTGGCTGGGTCCAAGTCTGGCCAGATCGTTCTGTCATGGAACGCTCGGATGAGGACCCAAATGCACAGCAAACACAGGTTGACGGTGATCAGACGGTGGTTTATTCCAGGTATTAGGCAGAGGCAGCGTCAGGAACAGGCAAGGTTCATACACAAAATCCAGCATGCAGTACCAATTCGACAGGCGGAGAATCGTGGTCAGGCAGGCGAACGAGTTCGGTAACGTGCAGAGCAGAGAACGGGGTACACAAAACACGGAAGGACAGGAACAGCGAACTGGGAACAACGGTAAGCACACAAACAACGATCTGGCGGGGAACTGAGGACACTGGTGGTGGTTAAATACACGTGACTTGATTACTGATACAGTGCAGGTGTGAATAACGATCAGGTGAAGCAGGGACAGCTGTGACAAGAACAAAACCCGGAAGTAAAGCTAAAACAGGAACAGAAACCAGGAGATTACCAAAATAAAACAGGAACAACTAGACACAAAACCCAGATCGTGACACCCCTGCTTTAGACAGACTGTGATGCCTCCAGATGATCTATGGAGATTAGGGTTATGTTCAGATTTATGCAGCATTTAAGGTGTGATAGTGTAAATGAACCTTTGCAACACTTTTACTCCAACCGTCCCTCTCATCTCTCAACAGGTTAGCTTCAGCCTGCTGGGAATCATTTCCATTACAGTTATTGTCCTCACTGCGTATTCGATCGAAGACCAAATGTTGCTGGTTCTCTCAGCAGATATTCTTACTGGTGCTGCACTGCTCCCGTTGACAGGCTATATGCTGGGATACGCAATGTCCAAGATATGCAAGTTTGATTCAAAGTAAGTGCCTAAAGTCTAGATTAACATGTTTGGATTTCAATACATACAGATGGACTTTGTCTTGCAATAAAATAAACTGAATTTAAAACTGAAGGAAGAAAATAAATCCTTTCATTCTTTCAGATGCTCTAGGACCATCTCCATGGAGACAGGATGTCAAAACACCAACTTGTGTTTGACCATCTTAAAGGTGTTTTTCCCACCACAGCTCATTGGACCCAACTTAGTCTTCCCATTTGTATTCCTTTTAATGCAGGTCTTTGAGGCCCTGCTCTTGATCCTGGTCTATAGATGCTACAAAAAGACACAAACTAGGAGTAAGTGCCACAGCTGCTATCCATCCATCGAATGCAGATGAGGTTGCATGCACTCTCCCCAAACTCTTAATTCACTTTACTTTAAGTCTAACATCAAGCTTCTGTTGCCTAGGTGCAAAAATACACAGGGATGCTGATGTTCAGCCAGAGGCGGTGCAATTACAACAGCATCATGAAGAAGCTGGGACTGAAGAGGAAGACAAAGAGAAGCTGAATATTGCACACTGAGGATGTAGCGACTCAACATTCCTGTCTCTGCATCAGCTTTATCTAAACAGTCACAGTTTATACTGTCTTTATCTTCAATCAGGTCTTTACCATGTAAATAATGGGTAACTCATATGAGACACATCTTGACATTGAAGATTTGTAATACAATTTCGATTAAAATGAGTGTGACCTGTCATCTGTGGGACTGTACACTATTAAACACGTTCAGGGATGTTGAATGCCGAAAAGAAAACAGGCGGTTTCTGGCTAAATGAACAATCTGTGGCTTTCCAACAACTGTCTGCTTTGATTCAAAATGAAAGGCTGCTAAACGTCTTAGAAGCAGTGTCTTTATTCAAACACACCTAAAATATAACCTTTTGTTAAAAACGCAAAACCATGTCTGAACGTTTGTCTGTAAACTGGCGGAGTAACACGCTAGCAGTCAGGTAAGTCAAAACACTGCAGGTTGAAAGGTTTGTCATTCTGGTGTTGTAGGATATGAATGTTTTTTAGCCACAACACGTTTTTTTCTTTGGACACATCATCAATAGCAAAGGTTTTTGCACATTTTAGGTCATAATATGTTCAGTTTTACACAGCTCGCTTTTTAGCTGTGATGTTCTGCATTAAAGGTCAGTGGGACTTAAAAGCCCTGTGCAGTTTGTGTTTGTGGGTTGTATTGTTATAATTATATAAAATCTGATTGTAGTACTATATATTAATACTCTTTTATATATGATTACTGTATATATGTAATACCTGATAGTAACAAAACTGGAGCCCCTCTTGATTTCTTCTTTTTTTCGGTATTGGGGGCAAATGTGGGCTGCACCCCATAACTCTCCCCTTTCTGTCATGACTCCGGTGGGAGAGGTGGGTGCTGTTTCACCTTCCATAATATATTCATATTTATGTCCAATAGTTATATATTAAGTTTTTTTCAGATTGTTTATAGTCGTCATCTGATTACTCTTTTATACATGTATGTCAATACTTTTAGGTCCCACACACCGTTAGCTTAAAAAGTTGTAGTAAACAAGCTAACTTCAGTTATGTGTTTGTTTCGGGACAGGAGAGAGGGCAGATTTTTACCTTGGTGTGGGTTGTGTTTTGTTCTTTTCATCAGGTATATGAATGTGTTTAATTAATTTTCATAGTTTTGTAACTTACGTTGTTGCAGCGCGCCGCGTTCACTCTCGGTGTCGTTGTGACCCTTGAGGCTTGCCATAGGAATCACAGTTGGCTTGACAAGTCAGACTCCCGGTGATCAGTGTCCACAGCAGCTCTATGAATATTACTGATTAGTTCCTTACACTGTTGGGTTGTTTAGCAATTAAGCACACACTTCCTCTAAATCCTTTCAAAATAAAAGCACCACTCCAAATCTTCAGCTTTAAAGTAATATTTTTGCTTTCAACTGGTTAATTCCGACTTTTTAAAAATACTCTTTTATGGTTCAGTAATTACCCTCCACGCGCTCTAAATCCTTTCAAAAAAAAAAAAAAAACGTATCCAATTTTTTAGCTCTATTACTAAAATTGTTCTTCTGACTGGTTAACTATATATGACTAGTTATTAGAACTATTTTACAGTTTATCAATTGACCACAGTACTTTCTTTAAATCCTTTCAAAATAAAAGCGTAGTCAGAATGGGCAAGGTGTAGGACCCAAAAGCACAGCGCAAGGCAGGAGTCAGTTTTATGAGGTTTTAATGAAATCAATGTTATCAGACAGGCAGTGGTCCATACACAAGTTGACAGAGACATCAGCACAGGCAGGGATTAGGCAATCTGAGAACAGGTACAGGAAAAGGTCGAGAGCAATACTAACAGGATCCAGAATCGAGAAGCAAGTCAGAGGCAGATTGGGCTTCAGTACAAGGCCAGACTTACAGATACAGGAACACTGACAAGTTGGCACGTGGCAAAACAATCTGGAACCGATTAAGGCAAGGCTTAGACCTTAAGTACACAGATTGATTACTGACCAGATGCAGGTGGATGAATCACATGACCAGATGTAAAGCAAAGACGGAAACTAAGAGCAAAGGAAGTAAATCGGAAGTAGCAAAATAAAACAGGAAATGCAGGTAAACATGAATACAGGGCCAGATCCGTGATGGTCCTTTGGTCAGATTTTAATCGTTGTCATTGTTTGATTATTGTAATCAACGTCCTGACTCGGCAGCTTATTAGCATTTGGCATCTTTTCAGCAACAGAGCAGCTCTCCCAGTATTACTTTTTCAAGTTACATTTAAAACATGGACTAAATGCATTTTAAGTGGTTTGTGGTTTGCATCTGTAAACAGGAGAGCTGTATTTTCAGAATCTGTTTCATTAAACACATTATTGAATAATAAAACTGTTGAATAACACTTTGGCCCAGAAAGTAGCACACTGAATAATACTGGTCACATATTCATGTTTTGATGACTGCCTGGAAGCTGAAGACTCTGAATCATAGATGTTGAGCCACATGTGAAAGGCCACTTTCAGGAACAATAACTGGTAGTGAAAATATCTGATATTGTGAAATTCAGCAGCGTATAGTAGAGGTGTAACCTTCAGGTCAAGACAGTGGCAGTTCTAACATGGTCATGTGTCCAGACTCACCATGTCATCACAAGCACATATTAACAGAGAGGGGAGGGGGCCAAAGAGAAAGGGAAAAGATAAAAGCTCGAGAACGTGAAGTGAAGAGTCAAGCTGCAGAATTCAGACTGAAATTAAGGTAAGAAAATGGTTTACTTCATACATCAATTCCATAACTACATCATCTCGCTTCCCAGCAGGCATTTCAACGTGGAATCATAGTTGAATCAACGTCATATTAGGGTTGAATGACCATTGGATTGTGTTGATTTTGAAAGGTAAATCAACGTTGATGGGGCAACGTTGATTCAACATTGATCAAACATTTCAATCTTACATCATTTTCACAACAATAACTGACATTATTTCAACGTTACTTTAAAAGTATTTTGTTAAGCTTTTTACAGCCATCCGCATTCAATGTTTCAATGTTGCATCAACGTCACAACAATAACTGACATTATTTCAACCATATTTTAACATTGAAAGTCGGTTGAAGGTCGGTTGTGTGCCTGCTGGGTTGGTTTCTCTCATTGAACTGAATTCTAAAAAAGGTTTGACATTTTTTGCCTCTTTGACCACCATTATCTAAAAACTAGTTTGCACTTAGACACTTGACCGCTACTAGGGAGTTGAACGGTGCTGTGTTTTCATACCAGGAATAGAACAACTGTTAAATTAAAACAAAGAGTTAAATTATAAAAAATTAATTAATTAAACTAAAATTACAATTTTTAAGAACTGTAGTTTGCTAGAGTACTGTAAATATCAGGCTACTGAGTGACATATTAAAATGTATTATTGTCATTGATTATATTGAATGAATCAAGTTACTGCAATAAGTCAAAGGTAACTGGTCTCATACTTCATGTTGATGCTGACTAAAATGCAACACAGAGAAAACTATGACAACAGAAATAAAACATTATTTCCACCAACAAAGCAACACTTATTGTAAATTCACTTTATATGTTGTAAATAAATGAGACAAAATCAGTTGAGAGCCTCTCGCCCATAGTCAGCTGGGTTAAGCTCCAGCACCCCCGTGACCCTGCATTAGGGAACAAGCAGCTTGGAAAATGGATGGATGGATGGATGGATGGAAAATCAGTTGAGAACTTCTTGAGGATTTTACTTGCAGGGAGTGAGCAGTTTACAGCGAGGCAAAATCCTGTCACTGAAGAAAGAATCAGTACAGCTCGTACTGTGCAGAAAATACCCTCTGCACAGATCACACACCATCATAGTTCTGTAGTATGAGAAGTCTCACCATGTTTTAATGATTAACTGCATATTTTCCAACTGCCTTTCTTTCTTTTCATGGTTGGGTCCCAACCCCTAGAGTCACAATAAGACATGAGGAGTATTAAGTGTTTCTCTCCAAACACGTTCCTTTTGTTGACTAGACTTTTATCAGCAGCTGAAGCTTCACCATAGTAACAGCTGGTAACTGGCAACATATACAGTTACATCAAGAGTAATGGAGCCAAGGAGAAGCCCCCAGATTAAAGCCTTAGGTCTTAGGTCTGGGCTACAGTTTGTTTACAATGTAATGCTGAACGATTTGAGAAGAAGGCACAGAGGCTAAAGTTCAGTGGAACTCACTCAGCATTAATACACAGCTGTTTTCAAATATTCTTCAGTGTCTTGAAAAATTAACAGGTTTGGAAAAAGATGGTTGTCATCAGGTTTTTTGGGGGTAGATGTCACTGAAAGTCACTGATTTACAAAATTCTGCACAGTTTGTAACAGTTTTAAAATCTAAACAACTCATTCTCAATCACTCATTTCAGTTTCTTTGTGTAATAGGTAAAAAGTGCCATGACGAGTGGCACTTTTTACCAGGTCCACCAGAACATGACCGGATTCTACACTGAGGGAAAGGTCTCCAGCAATGGAACTATATTATTGTTTGAAAACTTTACTCTGAATAAAGTCCTAAATATCTTAACCATTGGCATGCTCCTTCTTGCCATGATATCTATTGGCTTGTCAGTGGAGATTCTAAAAATGAAAGCTTATTTCCTCAAACCTAAAGAAGCCGCCATGGCAATGCTGGCCCAGTTCGGCATCATGCCGCTGGCTTCTTTCTGCATATCCAAAGGCCTACACTTAGAGCCCATCAAGGCTCTGGCTCTAATCATCTATGGCTGCTCTCCAGGAGGAGCTTTTTCAAATCTTTTCACTGGCCATCAAGGGTGACATAAATCTCAGGTAATCAAAGGTCCTTAATGTGTCAAAGTTGCAGCAGAACCATTTCTGTCCATCAATAAGAAAACTGTCCAGTAAAAGTCAGTAAAAATCTAGTTTTTCTTTTTCACTCACATAACATAAGCCAAACAACGCTTCTTCTCTGTGTGGTGTCCTCCCAGCATCGTCATGACGACCTGCTCCAACATCGCTGCCCTTGGTATGATGCCTTTGCTGCTTTACATCTACTGTCAAAACTACAGGGGTCTGGAAAAGCTGGTACCGTACTTGAACATCATCATTGCTCTTGCACTGACCCTGGTGCCGTGTGCCTTTGGAATCGCCATCAAATACTATAAACCACAGCACGTATTGACCATGAGGAGGGTGAGTGCTAGACTGTTCCACACAAGTATGTCTGTTGATCAACCACCACGGACAATAGGGCTTCCTTTAGACCAGGGGTGTCCAAACGTTTTTTATCAATACATGGTAAAACACACAAACAGCCGGGGTGAAGTACGGATTTCCTCACCTGGTTTATTTATGTTAATTAAATCAATTAGCCTACAACACAACAGCAATTCTTTTTAGAACAAAAAAGGTTGGCAGTTCATTCTCAACAAAGCTGTCTTCGTATTTATTCTATGTTTAGCATTTTGATTAGTTTTCCCTGCTGCGCAATAGTCTAGTAGTAGTAGTAGCTGTCTGTGTCTTAGTTTGTGTTCTAAGTTATTTGGTATCGTGCTCTCTAGCAGCACCATTACATATAGTTTCTATTTCCCTTTTGTGTTTATTGGTTCATTTATTAAACTGCAGGACTGCTGGCAGGTCTGGAGTCAGTTTTGTGTTTGAGAGGTAAAGGACATCACATAGATGGTCGTCTTTTTGGTTGTTAAAGGAAAACCTCAGTGATTTTTAATGGGGGTTGACCAAAACGACCTTGGGTAGTATTTGAGAATGAAGGAACACAGATTGCTCCATATTTTGTATGCAGGGAAATTATCATTCAGGGCGGCACGGTGGTGCAGTGGGTAGCACTGTCCCCTCAAAGCCAGACGGGCCGGGGTCGGATTCCCGGGTCGGCCCGGGTGCCTTTCTGTGTTGAGTTTGCATCTTCTCCCCGTGTTCACGTGGGTTCTCATGGGGTTCTCTGAGTTCTCTGGCTTCCTCCCACAGTTGTCTCTGTATGGCGCTGCAATGGACTGGCGATCCGTTCAGGGTGTACCCTGCCTCTCCCCCTCAGCTAGCTAACTGGGCTCAAGCCCGTGGAATTGGAGTTACCTTTAATATTGTTTGCTGTGTAGTTTTTTCTAGTTTTTTAGTTTTTTCTAGTTTTTACTGTACCTTCCCAGTTTGAGGATAGTTATTGTTCCTTGTCATGCTTTGGACTGTCAGGAGTAGCGCTAGCTTATGTTGCTAATGTTAGCCTGTGCATTA
This sequence comes from Betta splendens, assembly GCF_900634795.4. Taxonomy (NCBI): domain Eukaryota; kingdom Metazoa; phylum Chordata; class Actinopteri; order Anabantiformes; family Osphronemidae; genus Betta; species Betta splendens. The sequence goes on along the minus strand of NC_040900.2, from coordinate 2,033,455 downwards.
CCCTGGTTGGCAGCAACTCTAATACTTATTCAATAATTCATTTCATCCAACGACCAGCCACATATTGATACAGAGACTCTTGGAAGGGACAACCATCTCTTTTTGCCAGCTATTAACAGCAAAAGAAGAATAAAAGAGGGTTTTGGCTGAAAAAGGAATATATGTCAGAGCACAATGCATTCTGGGTGTTGTAGGATATGTCCTTTTTAATTTACAACACACATTACTGCAATTTCCCCTGTTCTTTCTTGACATAGACCATCAATGTTTAGATGGATGAATTTATTGCACTTTATTGCACTTTATTGATGCCACAGTGGCATGGGCCAAAATTAGCTTGTGAAAGATACATGTCCAACACAACCTCATGCAGTACAGTACTTAAAGTGTCCAGGATAAAGTGACCAACAACAACTGAGTGCAGATTTGAGCCTGTCAGACCTCTACATTGTACTGTATAATCTAACATCAGTGGGAATGAAGGACCTGCGGTACCGCTCCCTCCTGCACTGAGGGTGGATCAGTCTGCCACTAAAGGAGGAGCTGCTCAGAGCTCCCACAGTCTGGTGCAGTCCATGATAGATGTCAGCTTTGCCAACATACCCCTATCACCCACCTCCTCCACAGAGTCCAGTGGACATCCCAGGACCTTCCTCACCTGCTTTTTTAGTCTTTTCCTGTCCCAGTCTGTGCTGCCTGCTCCCCAGATAGAATGTCATAAACTGTCCTTAACATGGGCCTGCAAACTCTAAAGGACCTCAGTCTCCTCAGCAGGTGGAGGCCACTTTGGCCCTTCCTGTACAGGGCATCAGTGTTATTAGTCCAGTCCAGTTTATGGTTCAGGTGAACACCCAGGTACCTAAAACTGTCCACAGTCTCTATGTTTCGGAAGTCAATCACCATCTCCTTTGTCTTACTGCTGTTTAGCGCAAGTTGGCCCGCGGGCCTTAGTTTGGACACCCCTGCTTTAGACAGACTGTGATGCCTCCAGATGATCTATGGAGATTAGGGTTATGTTCAGATCTTTGCAGCATTTAGGGTGTGATACTGTAAATGAACCCTTGTAACAACACACTTACTCCAACCGTTCCTCTCATCTCTCAACAGGTTAGCTTCAGCCTGCTGGGAATCATTTCCATTACAGTTTGGGTCCTCACTGTGTATTTGATCAAAGACCAAATGTTGCTGGTTCTCTCAGCAGATATTCTCACTGCTGCTGCACTGCTCCCGTTGACAGGCTATATGCTAGGATACGCCATGTCCAGGATATGCAAGCTTGATTCAAAGTAAGTGCCTAAAGTCTAGATGAACATGTTTTGATCTTAATACATTACATACAGATAAACTTTGTCTTGCAAAAAAAATGAACTGAATTTAAAACTGAAGGAAGAAAATAAATCCTTTCATTCTTTCAGATGCTCTAGGACCATCTCCATGGAGACAGGATGTCAAAACACCAACTTGTGTTTGACCATCTTAAAGGTGTTTTTCCTACCACAGCTCATTGGACCCAACTTAGTCTTCCCATTTGTATTCCTTTTAATGCAGGTCTTTGAGGCCCTGCTCTTGATCCTGGTCTATAGATGCTACAAAAAGACACAAACTAGGAGTAAGTGCCACAGCTGCTATCCATCCATCGAATGCAGATGAGGTTGCATGCACTCTCCCCAAACTCTTAATTCACTTTACTTGAAGTCTAACATCAAGCTTCTGTTGCCTAGGTGCAAAAATACACAGGGATGCTGATGTTCAGCCAGAGGCGGTGCAATTACAACAGCATCATGAAGAAGCTGGGACTGAAGAGGAAGACAAAGAGAAGCTGAATATTGCACACTGAGGATGTAGCAACTCAACATTCCTGTCTCTGCATCAGCTTTTTCTAAACAGTCACAGTTTATACTGTCTTTATCTTCAATCAGGTCTTTACCATGTAAATAATGGATAATTCATATGAGACACAGCAAGAAAATCAGGAGATTTTGTATTTACATTTAAGATTTGTAATGCAACTTTGATTAAAATGTGTGACCTGTCATCTGTGGGACTGTACACTATTATACACCTTCAGGGATGAAATACTGAAAAAAGTGAAAAGAGAAAACAGGCAGTTTAAACACCTTAAATAATATTTAATCAAAGTGAACATAAGGTATTTACATTACAGCTTCAACTCAAAATATTAAATACATATATTAAAAGACCATCAACACGAACAATAAAAATTGTCCGTTCTTCAGTCCAAACCCAAACTCAACGGTCGAACAAAACGAACATTGACATTACACCAACATTACACTTTACCACGTTAACAGCATCACATACAACGTGCCTGCAGCATTATTAAAACTAAATCAGCCAAGTGAATTAAATTACTGTCGAATCATCCAAAAGATTCACGGCTGATCAACAGCATAATGGACACAAATAAATAACACACAATGTAGTTTCCTAGTTTAGGCTTAAAACAAGACTCTTCAAGCAGCCTGAATAAATTAGAATAATATTTTCTTGTGTACAGGAGACAAAGTGTCTGACAGATCACTGAGAAGTGGAGGCATTTGACTGACATTCATTTTTCAAACACCTTATTTTACGTAGTGTAATACAAATACTGTACCTGTGCATAGAAGTGGAAAGCTAAGGCCATTGGGGGCAATGTTAAAAGAAGGGATGAAAGAGTTCAATGCAAGCTTGAAACAACAGATGACTTAAAATGTTTGCCCTGAATCCAGAAACACACCCTTGAAGGAAACAAACAGGCTTATAATGTACAGTGACATGATGAATGATGCCAACCGTGATAAATAATAATTAAAACTGTGTGTTATAATCTGCTGTATATTGCCTGGCCTGCATTTGTGCCTGCGTACTTGCATCTAAACATTTTGTGATATGATACATGGGTGAAGAAAAGTAACATTAAACACAGGTAAGATTATAGCTTCCAAACCAGACTGCAGATGTGCAGTTTCTGTTCTTTTCTGCCTGTTCTTTTCGCGTTGGACATACATAGAGTAGGAATCCCAAAACAAAAGCATGTATGTACATGTGAATCCTTCTCTGATGGGAAGGAAGGGCTCTGAGTGACCTGCTCTAGCTCGGTTTGTCTGTGGTAACGGCTGTGTTACAACCCTCTAGGAGGCGTCCTGCTCACCAGTACAGGACAGTGGCTACGCTGTTTGTCTTGAGTCCAACAAGTCCAAACAAAGGCTGGGACATGTTTCATGTCTGCTTTAGAAGTGGCATATCTGTGGGTAACAAAAGGATCTGCTTTAGTAAGAGGTCAGGACGTTAAAGTATAAGTGGATGAGAGGCGTTTCCTCACCATCAGTGTCGTCCATCTCGTCCAGAGACAGGCTGTGTTGGTCGCTGCCTGCAGACGGCCTTCTTTGTAAGGAAGAAACTGCAGCAACTCTGTGCTCCAGAACCCAGGTAGAAGAGGAGGGTGAGGGTGATGACGAAGATGAGGACGAAGGTATCGAATGCACCACAGCCATTTCTGAATGCTGCTGTTTGAGTGAAGAAGCTCTTGAGGGCCCAGCCTCTAAAGCTGTGGCATTCTGACCTTCAGACAACACTATCTGGACTCGAGACTCAGAGCTGAGAGCTGATGCCGAGGCTCCACCACCACTCACGGCCTCTTCATATGAAGGCAGAGTCACCTGAACTCCTTCCACTATGATTGACACAGGGTGGCCTGACAAACCCTGATCACGACTAGATGTGGAAAACAGATGTACATTGTCAGCATGATGTACAATGATGGTGATACACAACAAACATGACTTTCTGCACACTCACCGATGGAAGGATTTGAGTTTTGGCTGCAGAAGTACAAACAGCACCACTAGGAGCAAGATGAGGGCAACAGAGCTCGCTGTGGATGCCACTATGGACAAGGTAGGCATCCCAAGAGGTAAACTTGAGTCATGGTCTGTTAGAAATTAATAATAATGTGGTTAATTAAACAGCAACAGGTAGCCATTTGTCTGAAGCTGGTGGCATCAAATCTTTACCCTGGTCCAGAAGGCAGCTGAGCTTTATCTGGCTGTCCCATTCCCCATACTGACAGGTAACATATTTATAGTCTCCCTTCAGAATATAACCTTCATCACAGAAATACTCGATCACGGTGCCATGAGAAAGTCTTCGACATGGAGACGGGTGGCAGGTGTACCCACCATTCTCTGGCAGATATGGAGACTGGCAAACTGTCCATGAGGAAGAAAAACGCAAATGTCACATTGACACACAGTTAAAAAAATGTGGCCAGCAGGGTATTGTCTTTACCATCACTGTGTATGCAGCGAGGAGGTTCGGAGGACCAGTGTCCCTGTGTGTTGCATGTGAGGCTGCTGGGCCCGTCCATCAGGTAACCAGCATCACAGCTGTACTCTAGTACTGTGCCCACTGGCAACAAGTTCCTGTTGGTGTCTGTCAAGTTAGCTGCGCCATGCTGTACCATGGAGGGTCTGATACAACCTTATGAAAAGAGAATATTGCAAAATACTGGATGTATGTACTTATATGGACGGGTTAAAAGGTGTAACTTAAAGAGGTTTATAAAACAACATTCACTAATTTGTTATACATATTTACCTGGCTGCATTACACAGCTGACAGGCGTTGGGTTGTCCCATTTCCCATACTGACATGTACAGAATTTATACTCTCCTTTTAAAATATAGCCTTCATCACAAAAGTATTGAATCACAGTGCCATGAGAAAATGTTCCGTATGGGGAGGGATGACAGGTATAACCCCCATTCTCTGGCTGGTGTGGTGGCTGGCACACTGTCCACGAGGAGAGAAAAGAATAAAGAATCTACTGTATGTGTTATGTACTACAAAAAGGCCTATGAGGTTGACTTGTTTTTACCAGCACTGTGTATGCACTTCGGAGGGTCTGAGGACCAGTGTCCCGATGTGGTACAAGTGAGTGCGCTTGGTCCCAATGCCAGGTAACCAGGATCACAGCTGTACTCTAGTACTGTGCCCACCGGAAACAAGCTCCTGTTGGTGTCTGTCAGATTAGTTGAGCCATGCTGCACCACAGAGGGTCTTGTACATCCTTACAAAAAGTTGAACAGAAAAGTACATGGAAAGTTAATGTCAACTTAAGGAACTTACTGAAGCAACAGAGTGTTACAGGGTAAAACTGACAAACCTGGGCTCACACAAGTGATCTGCATTGGGCCGTTCCACTGTCCATCCTGACAGGTCAAATAGTTGTAGTCTCCATTAAGAGCAAAGCCTGCATCACAGTAGAACTCAATCACAGTACCGTGGGAAAACATTCGACAGGGGGACGGGTGGCAGGTATATCCTCCATTCTCAGGTTTGGACAGAGGTGGACATGCTGATTGAGAAAAAGGGATAAATTACAACTCCAACCTCAAAATAATTACTTTTTTTTCCTATCAGATCTACCTAATTGAAAACAGTTCTTCACCTCGAAGTGACTTATTACTGCTCCACCAATTAACAAAAGACTCTACTTTGGACTGGAAATCTTACCACTATTGTGAATACAGTGGGGAGGTTCAGAGGACCAGTGTCCCAGCGTGGTGCAGGTCAGGATACTGGGTCCGTCTGGCATGTAACCAGGGTCACAGCTGTACTTTAGCACTGTGCCCACAGGAAACAAGCCTCTGTTGGTTTCTGTGAGGTTTACCCAGCTGTTCTGGACCATGTAGGGCCTCAAACATCCTACGAAGAGAAGACCAAGGCACAAAACATTTTGAGAAACTGAACAGGTTTTAAGCAGAACATAGTAATATAATATTACAACAGATGAACATCACCTTAATGTGTTTCATTTTATCCAATATATCAGTTGTAATTATGTAAATGTTTGTCTGTACACATATACAGAAACCACTCACTGCATGGAAATGCAATCATAAAATCTGCTCTCACCCGACCCTTGTCCAGTAGAAACTGTGGTCAGCGTCAGCAGCAGCAGAACGGACCGTTTGGTGGCAGAGGCGTGGGCCCACAAGGCTTGAGATACTGTCTGTATCACCATTGCACATCTTCCTCTTTACGATCAACACAACCTGTTACGAACAGACAAACGCAGACTGAGAAAAGGTAAAGCGATGGAAACGCGACATCCCCACGGCCACGACCATGTCCTGACACCTGCCCGGCGCAGGTATTCCGCAGAGCCTGGACAGCTGCCAGCGAAATGGGTGGGATTGTGGGGGGATTCACATAATGACAGTACGGGAGCAAAAAGCAACAATCAGCTCATATTTAGCACGAATTAGGAATCACAATCTACCGCTAGCTATTAGTAGCTGACGATCCCAGGGAACAGCTGACGTTATATCTCCCACACGTAAACATAAACCTGGTTCTAAACCGTTCTGGTGCTGCGGTTACACACCCATCCTCAGTGCTTCAGTGCTTAATGGACGTGTTCAGTAACGTTACACTGAATTCGGCCGAAGTAAAAATATATAAATTGCATATCGAGTGCATGATGTCGATAAGTAGGCTGTAGCCACTGTGCCACATAAACATGTTTTCATCCAACGTATCGTATATTAGCTGCTATCCATTGTTGCGTTAGCTAGCCAGCTACAGTAGCTAGCGATCCTTTATAATCAATATTGTGTCTCGCTGGCACTAGAGGCAATAAAGCCACGTTTAGTGCTTAATGTTACCTACCACAAAACACGGCCTCGAACCATCCACCTTTTTTCTTACTACATTTACTCGGCTATACGGAAAACATGTTGCGCTACTGTATAAATTACTACATATTGAGGCTAAGCGCTAGCTAGCTTGTTGCCCGCGCTACGACAGCTCGCTGCTTTGATTAATGTGTCACGTGACCCGTCCTTTCGCCCGGTATCCATAGCGACAAATGTCCATAGTTACCACATCCGGAAGTCTTTGCGTCCCTGGTTACCAGACCACAGCAAGAGGCGAGTTTTTTCTCGGTTTTGACTTACAAATACTAAAGTAGTTGTTTATCATTTTTCTAATACGTCGTAATAAATAATTTATATAAGAATATGGAAATAATTAAAGGGAGTTTAGACGAGATTTCCCGGGCCGCACCTACCGAGCACACAGGCAGCCGTGTGTCCAGCGTGTCGCTGCCTCACGCTGACAGGATTTGTCCTACACCTCCTTTCTCTCTTGTTGTTTTGACCAACGATGCTGCTGATATTCAGGTAATTAAAACATGCTGGGTTTACAAAATCAGATCAAATGATTTAATAGTTTCCAATAAACAAAATAATTCTGTGTAGAACCAAAGCAGCTCTGAAGAAACAACGAACACCTCCTCAGACAGAGGCAAGTTATCGATTTTTGTTAAGTTTTAAAATAATTCAGAATTATTTTCATACTTTAACAATAACAAATTTAGGCGAGGCTTACGCTGATGTCACTGCGGATGAAGAAGCCTCCAAACTCCAGAAAGAGATCGAGGAAATGCAACGACTTGACAAAATACTGTCACAAAAGATCTCCAGAGAAAAAGAAGTCAAACGTCAAAGAAAAGAACTTCAAGCAAAACTGTGGCAGGACATCCTGGTACAGCTGGCAATGTTTTTGTATTACTCTCCAGTCATCACATTTAACTAGACCAATAATGTAACTACCTGAAATGATTTGGTCAATTGTATTTTATCCTGATGCAGCAGCAAAATACCACAGGTCGCACACAATGTGCTCAGGAGGCTCTGAACACAAAACTGTTTTTGGCTCTGGAAGCGCCTGCTGGTGAGCACAGTTAGCTGCACACATGGTCACACGCGGCTCTAATACCATCAGATGGTGATGTTTGGCTGATCAGCACATGCAAATCTGCAAAGGTTTGGAAAAGTAATAAAAACATGTTTCATCTTAGGGACAGAAGAGCAGGAACACTGCACGCCTCTGTTTGAGACTCAGGTTACTGACTGCGATGAAGATGACCAAGACTTAGAAAAAAGTCAGTTATGTACACACTCATGTTTAATAAAGTTGTTAAAATCAGCATTTTCTGTTGCACTGCCTACATTTTGCAGTTGATGGCGCCATGTGTCCATAGAAATACACTTAGAGCAGCGGTTACTTTCCTGCTTCACTGTCAGCTGGTACAAACTAAAACTGACTGCAGATAAAAATTAAAATTTTACTCCTGGAACTGAAAGTGTGGCTCTTCTGGCAGGTGAAAAGACGCCGCGCAGCTCAACAGAGCAGTTCGATGTCGGCCACTGTGGCAGCTCCAAAGGCAGGAAAACCCAGAACTTTGTCAAAAGAAACATTGAGGTACGTCGAAGTTCACGTCAGGCTAAATGCAGCGTTGGGACTCAAGTCTCTCGACTGGCTGCTTTTTCTAGTAAGGAAAACATTTGCCTGTAGTTCACAAAAGAACACGGGTCAAAGCAGCGGCAGCAGCATTGAAAATAATAGACATGTTATGCAAAAAGCGATTTTGAATGCATTTTTTTCCCAATTGTTGTGTCATGTGACAGCTGGTAAGTGGAGGCGAGGGCCAAGTGCTTCTGACCCAGCCAGAGAAGGAGCGTCTGGCCAAGCTCCTCCGAGAACTAGAGGAAGAGGAAGAAGAAAGCGGCGGAGGAGGGAGCGAGGTAGGCTGAGCTGAGCCCAACACAGCAGCTCGCGTCCTGCAGGGTCACTTACTGTAGAGTCACAGTCGAGTCCTCCTGCTGCCGCCATGGATTGATTGGTACATATTACATTTGAAGCACACAATGAATGTATCTAATGGACAAGTGGTTTGTTGTCTGCTTTTGTAAAGAAAGCTTCATTTTGAGAATCTGTGTCATTAAACACATTATTGGATAATAAAAGCTGTTGAATAACATTTTGGCCCAGAAAGTAGCACAGTGAATAATATGCATGTTTTGACGACTGCCTGGCAGCTGCACACTCTGACTCTCAGGGTTTGAGCCACATGTGGAAGGAAGGCCACTCGCAGGTCAGGTGGAATTAGTAACTGCTCGTGGAAGTAACTCCTATTGTGAAATTCAGGAGCTTAGTCAAGGTGTGGTAACCTTCAAGTCAAGACGGTGGCAAGTGAAGACTCATGTGAGTTTACCTGAAGCGGCATGATATCGCACTGAGAACGCCACAGCCGTCACCTTTAATTAGCTTAAATGGTCGTCTTGGCAGTGGGAGCAGTTAGTCAGATGGAAGGAGGGCGGGAGCGCGGCCTCCCTCACGCTCCCGTTCAGCTCCACCACCACAGACGCCAGAGGCTCCTTCTATGAGTCTGCCTGGACGTCAAGGCCAACGCTGCGCTGCAATAAATACTTAACAGACACCAGAGTGAACTGCAGATGGGCTAATCTGTTTTGAATTGGCTGCTGGAGCCGTCCCTGTTATTTTGTGGCTGTAACAGAGCAGACATGTTATTTGTTGTATGTCACTGAGACTCTGGCAGCGCCGTGTGATTAGTTCTGAGGACTTGACTACCGCGTTTTGGCGAAGGCCCTCGGGCCGCGTGAGGCGCCGGCTGCTGACCGCCTGCCTCACTCCGCTGATGCCGCTGACGCTCGTCCCGACAAGCTCCTCGGTCGCGTGTAGCTCTGTGCATGAAACCAATGCTAGAGGTGTGGCCTCATGGTGAGATACAGGTAAGTTGTAGCTTAATGATGATTATAACATACACGTTATAGCATGAGGAGCAGCAGGCAGCAGGTCGCACAGTAACACCTTCTTATCTTTCTGTGTCCTTTTAAAACCTGTTTTAACCGTGGGTCGTGACCTGTTCTTCCAACAGGAAATTCCGGGCCCGACGTCCCAGGGATACAGCCCAGAGCCGTCCGACCTGCAGCAGCTCATTCACATTGAGTCCAGACTGCGCCTCCTTTCTCCCGAAGACTTTCATTCTGCCCGGAGCTCCTGCACCAGCTTCAGCGGATCCAGGGTATGTTCTCTGCTTCTCCCATCACGCGTCGCTGGCCTCCCTTTGCTCCTCATGCTGAAGTCACACTGTGAGGCCAACAAACTGTCCCCCATCACAAGCTAATTACAGCCCCGGTGGAGGCCGAGCCAGGAAAAGAACACGCTTCCTGCTTCATCTGAAGACACTGAGTGCTGCTGGGCTCAGTACACGTGATGCCTGGGAGCTGGACACGCAGGGTTTGTGTCTGCTTCTATACCTGCAGTAGCAGGTGCATATTATACCTCAGTGCCTGAGAAGAACCCACAAACCGCAGGCTTCGTTTTTGTGACTCAGGGTGAAAGCTTTGATGGGAACAGGCCTGATTTTTGCCTCTGGCTCTTTTAGGTTGTAGAAAATAGGTCAGGTAGCTAGAAACCGAGTGGGGAGCTTCGAGCCACGAGGACTGATTAGAGACGGTTTTGCTTGGACGCCGTTAGTGTTGTGCTTATGACAGCATCGCTGTTTCGCATGCTTTTCTGCCTCCTCTCCTCCCAGGGTTCAGCTAAGTGGCCTGCTGTCATTAAAAGCATGTGTTGGCTCACGGCTCAATGTACAGGAGGCTCCTCCTTCTGCAGCGCTGTGTGGTAAAGGCTGCTCCACCCACAGCCTGATGCCAGGAGAACAGACTCTGTCATGATAATTTGCTGGTGTTGGGTGTTTGGTGACATGGGTGTGTGTGCGTGTGTGTGAACTGTGGCTTTTTTTAAAAACCTTGGTCCCAATAATGAGTGAAGCCTTCAGTCATTGTCCTGCTGCATTCGACTGCTTCTGTGAGTTTACATAGCAACTCCAACTGTTGTGTGGTGTTTTGATGCAGGGCTATGAGCTCATCTGGTCACAGTGCGGCTGCTGATGAGCACCCATGGTTTTGAGTCCAGCAGATGTGAAGTGGGAGAGCAGCGCTGTGCAGGAAACGCCCTGTTGACCAACACAATGCGGTCAGAGGACACTTTGCAAATTGACCTTATTTCATATACTTGCACAGCAGAGGAGATGCTGCTGTTATGTTACATACACGATAAGGCTCGTATGCGCGTCTCCAAAATGAAACCTGTAAATAAAAAGGCCATAGAACCTTTTGACTAATTTTTAATAGTGCAGACAAAAACAGAAGCTGGTTGTCAGCATTTACTGTATGACTGGACTTCACGAGGTTCACTTGGCTCAGAGGAACAGGCTCCACGCCCTTCCCCACCCTGTAATTCCCATGAGACCCAGTTTATTGTCTTCTCGTAATAGCCTCTCCCACTGGTGCTGTCCACAGCAGCACTTGTGTTAAGTGGCTGAGAGCTTCTCTCTGTCACGTTAGAGCTGTTCCGCTCATCATCACACTTCCCGGCGGATCCTCTACAGCAGCTAACGCGTTCACTGATGCTTCATCTCTGGCATCTCTTCATTCCCATTCTTCACCATATGAGAGATGATGACCTCATAAGTCAATGAAAATGATTGAGGGGACGTTGTCTCTATGTTAGTAGATTTGCAGAAACGCGAGGAAAAGGAACAGATGAGCTCCCATCCACACAGCTGTTGAACTGGACCCGCTGCTTAAAGCGCTGCATTCGTCGACATTAGACCTGTAAACACAGAACCGCGTCCACGCTTCCATGTATGAGGGTCGGACAGATATTGTGTTTCACAATAAGCAGTTGGCTTCACTAGGGAACAAGAAGTGCCAAAGGACGCTTGGAAACGTTTTCTCTCCAGATGCTTTTGATAAATATTTACTACGGTCTTGTTCTGTGTTTTTTATTTAAAATTTATTTAGTCTGCGTCATTATTTGCAAATGCCAGAATGACCTTATATCAGCTAAATGGTTCTGGGTGGAGAGAATCCTATTAATCTTCTGAACTGTCTTCAGATTATGCTGAGATACTGAGAACACACAGGTGGAGGCCATATTTCACCCAGAGTCACAGCTCACAGGCCAATGTGAACGTAGGACGCACCAGGATGTTTAGACTTTTGATTCTCTAGAACCCTCAGTTCTGACAAAAAATCTTCTAAGACTTTAGGAATGTTAAGTAATCTTCAGTCCATTTAACTCCATCCAAAGTATTGTATATGTCACAAGGAGAAAACAGCAGCTGAAATAAGGACAAATATCACATCTGGCACATTTGTGAGCTGATGTCGTCTGTAGCTGAGCTACTGCTGGAGCTGCTGTGTTAACTGTGTTAACGTCAGAGAAATGACAGAGCGAACAGAGGAGAGAGCTGAGAGCGAGGCCTGAGGTCGGCCTGGCAGGTGGCCTGCGTCCACGTGGCAGAACGTGAGAACGTGAGCAGGCGAAGCAGTGGGAGAGGAGCAGAAGCAGGAGGAGCAGGAGGAGCAGCAGCAGGAGGAGCAGCAGCAGGAGCAGCAGAAGCAGGGGGAGCAGGAGGAGCAGGAGCAGGAGGAGCAGGAGGAGCAGAAGCAGGAGGAGCAGGAGGAGCAGGAGGAGCAGCAGCAGGAGGAGCAGCAGCAGCAGCGGGAGGAGCAGGAGGAGCAGAAGCAGGAGGAGCACCAGAAGCAGGAGGAGCAGAAGGAGCAGCAGCAGCAGGAGCAAGAGGAGCAGGAGGAGCAGAAGCAGGAGGAGCAGCAGAAGCAGGGGGAGCAAGAGGAGCAGGAGGAGCAGCAGCAGGAGGAGCACCAGAAGCAGGAGGAGCAGCAGCAGCAGGAGCAGGAGGAGCAGGAGGAGCAGAAGCAGGAGGAGCAGCAGCAGGAGGAGCAGGAGGAGCAGGAGGAGCAGCAGCAGCAGGAGCAGGAGGAGCAGGAGGAGCAGAAGCAGGAGGAGCAGGAGGAGCAGGAGGGGCAGGAGGAGCAGCCTCATCCAGAGTCGGCTCCTATAACAGCACATCGTGTTTCCAGCGTGTTTCCCTCAGTAGGATCCGTTTAAAGAATTCGTTACGCTAATTTGCCTGTAATGGCACACAGCTTTGTGATCTTTGACAACGCTGTGCAATAGCTTATGTTTGTTTTAAGATGCTGTTTATGTAAAATGAAACCAGAACGAAGCTCATCTAAAACACATGATGCATATTTAACTTAAGAACAAGATGTTTCCAGCCGTGGCTGTAGCTCCTCGGCCTCTTAGGACTTCATATCTGTCGCTACATAAAGCAGCCAGTGTTTTCCAGAGGTGGCAGATGTGTGGATGGAACGGAGCACCTTGGACGAACGTGCTGCTGTTTGAGTTGTGTCTAAAACCCACCTGCTGATCATGTAGGAGAACAGATGAAGCCCAGTGGAGCAGAGCCGCTCCAGGTGAACGCTGCTGAGAAATCACCCGCTCTGTTAATGAGAGCACCCAGTTATAGGTCCGTTCTCTGTTAATGACACCACTCCACATCCACAAGTTTCCCATTTCGTCACTTCGCGCAGCAGCGAATCGTGCATCAGCCGCTGCAGCTGCTTCACACTGCGACGCCCTGACGCGCTCTGAATGGAATGTGACGCTCCTACGTGAAATCAGAGCGAGGCTGAAGCGCACAGCGATTGGACCCATGTGAAACCAGAACCATCTTAAATCAGACTCATCTCAAATCATGTGAAATCAGACCCATGTGAAATCATGTGAAATCAGACCCATCTGAAATCAGACCCATCTGAAATCATGTGAAATCAGACCCATGTGAAATCGGACCCATCTGAAACCAGACCCATCTGAAATCAGACCCATCTGAAATCAGACCCATGTGAAATCATGTGAAATCAGACCCATGTGATATCAGACCCATGTGAAATCATGTGAAATCAGACCCATCTGAAATCAGACCCATCTGAAATCATGTGAAATCAGACCCATGTGAAATCGGACCCATCTGAAACCAGACCCATCTGAAATCAGACCCATGTGAAATCATGTGAAATCAGACCCATGTGATATCAGACCCATGTGAAATCATGTGAAATCAGACCCATCTGAAATCAGACCCATCTGAAATCATGTGAAATCAGACCCATGTGAAATCGGACCCATCTGAAACCAGACCCATCTGAAATCAGACCCATGTGAAATCATGTGAAATCAGACCCATCTGAAATCAGACCCATCTGAAATCATGTGAAATCAGACCCTTGTGAAATCAGAACCATCTGAACTCAGAACCATCTGAAAAGCGTACGGCTGAACGACGCAGTACCTGAAGCAGCTTCTGCTCGCGGCGTTTGGCAGAACATTTTATTTTGCGGAATGGAGCGAGGACAGATTCCCTGAAGCTGTCGTATCACGCACGAGTAACCTATTTCTTTATTTGAATAACATCAACTTGGCATTTAAAATAATAGCTGGCATTTTCTTCGCTGTGCTTTGCGTCCACGTTTGACACTGACACAGCCTCAGATCTCAGAGCACTGATCTAATATTGCATCAATTGGCCGACATACTTCTGCCTAAAAAGCTAATTATGTTTGACATGTTTTTCTACTTAGGGGAAACGAAAGGCAGCTCTCTGTGGCCTTCCAGCAGTCTGTGACCCACATTGGATTATTGCACATTTTCGACAGAATGCCGAGTGGCTGCTTGGAGAGGTGCCAGCTGATGTCAGATAAGCTTTGCTTGGAGTCCGTCAAAAACCATCACATTCCTGGAGAAGGAGCCCAGATATCATGGGCTGATGTTTTACAGCGATCCCTGGAGTCTGTGGAGCTGAAGTGAATTATTACTGCAGCGTCACTGGCATCAGAGCAGAGAAGCATCTACCGTTTAGACCTGCTCATTAATTATGCTCATCAGAAACGCAGCTTTTGTTCCCACATGGTTTAATATGAGCTCCTCATCCCGGCGTTCGTGGCAGATTGCCTTCCTTTTCTATGGTTGTGTTCCTGCTGTAACCGGGCTCAGATCAAGCTGCTTCGGCTTCAGCCACAGGCGACTGGTGAGAGACGAGTGCTTCAGCTCATGTAGCACACGTCCATTCAACGTTTAGGAAAGTCTTCACATATAGTTCTGTAAAACGAAGGCGTCGCTTCCAAATGAAACAAACTGCGTCTCCTGGAGCTTTTTGGAAACATGCAGTTAGTGGTGTGAGCGCGGCCGTGAAGCCACTTTTTCCTTTTCCTGCTGGAATGCTGCGTGTCCGACCCGGTCTGGGTCTGGGTCTGGGCCCGGTCCCGGTCCCGGGTCAGCGCGTCTCCGCGGGAGGCCTCTATAGAAGCTGTCATCATGTCTGTGAGGCCACACGCACGAGGGAACGCTGGGCTCCAGAACCTCACATGCAGGATCTGCTATAACGAGACGAGGAATTCATTGTTCGTGTCTCTGCTCCGGCTTTAACTGGGATTACTTCCTGTCATAAATGTGTCACAACAGATTTACCAACTGGGTCTTTAAAGTCCTCATCCTCTGGGTTCCGCTGTCTCCTGTAATTCACCACTGAGTCAACGTTTAATGAAAAGCACCTCAGTTTGAACTGTGTGAATCCAACCAGGATGCAGATTTCAGCCACATGCTGTGAGCTGGTGAGATCCTCTTCATCTGCAGCTCCTCTTCATCACCTGTGTGAGTCAGACCACGTTGGTTTTCCTTGGATCGCTGTGTCCCCAGAACAACAGGCCGGTTCCTATCAGCCTGTGAAGCCTCCGCAGCCTCGGCTTCGCTCTGACCTATTTTCAGCGTTTGCTTTGGACGGCGCTTGTGTTTAATGGTGTCGGCTCCGTGCACACGGGTCCTCTCAGGTCTGAGCAGGCGTCCTGTATCTGGTTCCACTATATCCCATGGACATCTTTTACACATCATAACAAGATCATTTTCATGTTTTTACCAGCTGACAAATATTAAAACTGCCACATTCTTCTGTTGGAACTGTAACTTGATAAGTGTGTTGTTTAGAAACATTGAACTGTTCTTAAACGGCCGCAACCTGCTCATCCACATGTGAAACAGCGACTTGTTTGTCTCGTCTGTTGCTGATCAGGGACGTGGCTCAGACTTGGCCTGGACGTACCAAGCAGAAACCATGCAGTATGTGGAGCAGAGGCGAGAGGACGAGAGGCGGCTTGATGAGGTCCAGCAGCAGCTGGAGCTCCTGGGTCGGAACCAGGACGCCACGGTGAGTCCGAACACTGGACACGGAGCCGCTCTCACGCTGCTCTGAGCCCTTTAGTTGAGAGGCTGCTCTTTCAATCCGCATCCTTCCCTGGAAACCCCTGAACTTATTAGAACAGCCATGGTGTCACTCCTCCCTGTAGCTGAACACACAACACAGGAAGGTAAATGGGCCGATTTCTTCTCTGACATTTACATTATGTGAGCGAGGAAGGAATGGATGGACTGACTTCAGACCAGTCCAGCGCAGGAACAGGTGTCGGGTCCTGAACGGGTCCGTCTGCTGATGGAGCCGTCTGCTTCATGGACTGGTCGTCTCTACTGGTGCAGCTGGAGGCCCCGCCCCTAAACCACTGAAACAGCCACGCCGCCGCCACCAGGCTTCTTTTGTGGTGGGAGAAGATTTATTTGCAGGGAATTCGTCTGGGAGGTGTTTCACACACTCGTTAAGTTGATTTGTAAGTCAAGCGTCTGGCGCGTCGACCGTGGAGCTGCTGCTGCTGCTGGTTTGGTAGGTTTCATACTGGTGCTGCACGTGTGAAGCCCTCGCACACATTCATGCGCTCACCTGCGGCTCGGTGAAGTGTCAGCTTGTAGCGGCAGCTGCCGAGATGAGGACTAAACTGAGTTTGAACCTGAGAGGCTGAGGTTTTGGGCCTTTAGGGCGATTTCAGGTGCACGAAAAGAAACACGGGCCACAGAACTCAAGGCAGTTCTGCGTGAACTCTTATCAGTGATTCACTGCACTCAGTATCTGTGAATGTTCACTGTCTGACACAGACTCTGTGGGTTTAGGTTTTCATCTACTGTATAAACTACATTAAGGGTGTTTCTGTGTTTAGTCTGGGCCTTTGCTGGAGTCTAGCATCACTGTAACAGTGGCCACAGGTTCACTGCACCTCTTTAGTTTGATTCATTCCTTTGACCTGACATTCCTCCAGCAATTTATTTAAACAAAAGCTTCGCTGAGCTGGAGTCGGACCTGAGATGAAGACTCTCTGTCTCTGTTTTCCATCTCTCTCAATCCAAACAAGCTCCTTCCTGACTCTTTGCCAAAGAATTTCTCACCTTAAATTCTCCAGCTCTTTTCACTGGTCTCACTGTTAGTCTGTGCAGCGGAGGTCCCGGACTTCGCCCTGCAGACAAGAATAAGTAATTGTGAGGCGATTTTTCTCTGCTTGGCTGGAGTCCTACATCAGCAGCAGGAGGAAGCGCCGCAGCGTTTCCACCAGGACCGGCTGCTGGACCAGCATCCTCCACCCGCCGTCACTGAGTTCCTCATGCAGGGTGTTTGTCTGTTGGACGCCCAGCGCTCAACGTCCAGCTCAGGCCTGATGTTGCCTGTTTACCTGCACAGCACACCAGTAGTTGGACTGAATTCACATCACTCAACGGTTTTCCGCCTGTCTTTCCACTGGGGGTTGGTGTGTTTGCCCAGATATGGAGCCATGGAGCCTCCGGCCACAGCTGCCCTCGCCCTCGTCCCGTCCTCGGTGACTGGACGTACGACCGCCATTACGTCCTGAAACCGAATCCGTTTGACAGTCACTGGTTTGTGTGCTTCACAATCGCAGCCCCACTGGTTCCAGAGCCAGGGCTCAAAGCGGGAGGTTTGATCCATCCGCCTCCAGGTGTGGAACTGATACAGGACAGCGACCAGAACCTTGATGTATTTCTGAAGGTTGGGGGTTCACGTGGAACGGAGCCGACTCCTCTGCCTCGGGGCAAACAACACAATGACCTCAGCATGGAGCCTGAGGAGACGAGGTGACAGCAGAGACGGATGAGCCCACGCAGCCTCTGTCTGCAGAGCTGCAGCTCAGGTACAGACGGACGGCAGAGCGCGAAGCGTGTGGATAAACACTCAGCTTAAAACTAAACCTTCCTTTTATTTCAGTCCAACATTTTATCTCCTCCTCTGTTGTTCCTCAGAGTAAAGCTCTGTTTAAACATCACACAGCGCTGTTGTTCCTCTCTCCCTGATAACACAATGGAAAGCAGCTGCTCAGCAAATCGGCCCCGATTTAATTCATTATGTTATTATCACTTGGCAGCTGACTGCGCCACCTTATGCTCCTCTGGGATGAGGTTACAGAAAGCGAGGGGCTGTTGACCCTCCCTGTAACCAGGAATCAGACAGGAAGACCCTCGCACTCTCAACCGCTTCGTCACAGCAGTAAAAAGCTTTTCTCCCCAGAAAGGTCTGCTGTTTAACCTGGAGGCCGTGGACAGAATAGTTCAGCATCAGTGAGATGTGGTGGAGTATCAGCAACAGCTAGAGGGGAAACACACGAATGTGGGCTCCTCTCGTGATTCAGAGGATGTGGGGAAAAGGTGAACGGCGCCTGCAGAGGTGCAGCACAGGATCAGAACGTTGAGTCAGTCAGAAGAGGCCGAGAGCAGGATGACACTGCTCATCTGACACATGTCTGACCTGACACACGTCATGAGACGAGGAGCTGATGTTACTGCACCCACGCAGCTGTTTAAACAGAGCAGCTCCTTCTCACGTGGAGCGACTGTGCACATGTGCAGAGTTTAATTAGTCAAGTCTCGCCTTGTCATCAGGACTCACAGCTCTGCGTAGCTAAATAATTGGACATCAGCTGCCAAACGACACACGCACTGACATTTGTTGGGGTTCTTGCTCAAACCGTTTCCATCCCAACCTACTTTCTAAAGGCCAGATCTCCTTCTTGAGCTCATGCATTTCCAAAACACTGCTGGTGAAGATTCCTATTTATCAGTAGAAAAACAAGAGTCGCGTCCAACTGGAAGTGATTTTTCCCGGACCGCTTCCAACTGAGCGCAGGGGACGAGTGCAGCACTGGTCGCCTTACTGGGAACGGCCTCTGCCCTGATTAGTTTACAGCCCAGTGGATGATGTTTACAGTGAGAGCAGAAAAACACTAGGAAATAAACTGAAAATCTATCAGCACACACTGTAAAATGGAGGGAGCTCAGTTATGTTGAGTGTTTGTGTCCGTCTGTGCAGGATGAGTCACCGGCTCTTACTGAGGAGCAGCTTCTGAGCCTGCTGGATGAATGCGAGCTGATGGAGGGCTGGAGCGCGGACGAGGCCAATGACACAAGCACACAGGACTGTTGATCTCACTGAGCTGGAGCTGCGACGGGGACGTCTGCCATCAGAGATCTGATGCTGTCATGCTTCAAATATTCTCATATCTGGATTCTGAGTTTTCTATAGCTGCTTTGTTTGGAATATGCTCTATCTGTTGATGTGTGTGAGGTTCAGGAGCAGCAGGGTCATCCTTTGTATTAGCCTAAGTATCGTAGATGAGAACAGAAAATTGCTGTCATTAAATGTAATAAGCGGGTACGGAGGCCGCAGAATGTTCTGCTGCAAACGTAGGCATGAGCCAATAGCAGCGCGTCCCAGGGGGAGTCTGATCACTATATATGTTAAAGTTAAGCCTCCTGTTATGAAATACAGTCTGTGGTAACGAAGGCTCTGTGTTTGATGCTGTTAGACGTCCAGCTGAGGATGATGAGGAGGAAGGTGAGGAAGGAATGACAGGATTAACGATTATTAAATGATTTAAATGCATTTGTCACAATAAATATTACATTGCTGCAATAAATGTTCTCTTCAGATGATTTTAAAAAGGCTGTTTTTGGAGACTTACGGGAGCTGTTGACTTCTGTTCTCCCTCCCCTTCTCTTGGCTCCTGCTGTTTGACCTCCTGAGCCTTTACTCCTCACACATTCTGCACATTTGAACCCGGTCTAAATCACAGTCGGGATCTCAGCATCCAAGGTGGAACCTCAGCAAGAGGCCTTTCAGTGAAGTCAGCGCTGGTCTGATCACTCGTCACTAGAATAATACTGGTACTTAATGCAAATGTTTGAGAGTTCATAGACAGACACAATATAAAGCCCTGCAGCAGTCAGCATGTACAGTAATCAGCTCCATACCTTCACTGGGGGACATATACAGTGCTGCTCACAGTGGGTAATGGAAAGACTGAGCTCAGGCTGGTAGGAATGAGCTCACTGCTAATGTAAAGAGGCTGCGGCGAACCGCGACCGAGGCCGTCTGGAATTTCTTCTCCCTTGTGCTGTAGATTACAGGCTGGTCCGAATGAGCAGAATAAGCCCGTTTACGGATGCGCTGGCGGAAGGTGGAGCATCAAGAGGAGCTGCACGTGATGAGGACTGGGCCAGAACCACGGCTGCACGGTGACCTCGCGGACAGCGGAGCCGCTAAGAGAGTGTTGAGTGAAGGTGTGAGCAGAATCGTGTAACGTGTCATCACTTCTGGAAGGATGTGCTTTAAAGTGGGATTTACTTCATGTTGGAGTTTCCTCCCAGCTGACTCCCCTTCTCAAGGCTTCAGCTAATGGATTCCAGTCGCCTGACAGCACAGCTCACTCCCTTCGCTCCAAGTCGTAAACTTAGAGAAGGACAATATTGAGTCTTCAAAGACTTCGTTCATTGTTTTAATGTTTAAAAATGCACCAACCAGTAAAGACAACTATTTATTGTTCACTTGAAAAATATCAGGTAAGATTAAAAACAGCACTTTGGGTCCAAACTATTGTACAAAGTTTATAGAAAAGCTTTACTAATAATTAAAAAAGACACATACATAAACAAATGTAACAAAGACATCCTCATGTCAGTGTGCAAATGAGTTTATACAAACAGAAACGCTTCCGCTACGCTTCTAGATAAATTATTTAAATAGCATATATCTACACCGATAAAATAAGAGACAGAATAATTTATCAAAACAATGCACAGAAAATACTCAGCACAACACAATCGCAGCGACATCTGTATAATCCTCATGTTCCTGTCTGGGCTTCTCCTGCTATAAAAATATCTTATGTACAGCAAACAAATGATACTAAAGCCAACCGATCCATACTCTGATTCTTGTGTATTGCTGGCCTTAATACAGAAAGAATGAATGAGGTAATATTTGTACATAAAGGGTTTCCTTTGATTTTCCCTCGTCAGGAATGAGCACACAAGCTTTCGCGCGCCGCGCGTGCACACTGTGCAGGATGTTCAGAGCCGCGGGACGATGCCCATCGCCCACTTGATCGGTGGCTAAATCCTGACATTTATTTCAGATGCAGAGATGAAGCCACTCGCGGCACACGGAGCGGCTCCTGCTCTTCTCTGCTGACGCTTCCAATTAGGAGTAAGATGAATGAGGGCTTCTACAGTGTTTCGTGTCTGCTTCGGGGCCTGGGTCGTCCTGAATGTCGCGTCTCCTCGGTTCTTATTGTGCGTTTTCCTGAGAAGATGAAAATGTGGCGCCGGCTCTGAGAGCTCGTGTCTACAGATTTGCATGAATGAGGGGTGAGGGCTCGTCCAAGGGTATTATAAGAACGTCTGTAACTAGACTCACTACGTTTGTGGCACACGCACACAGAACCCATTCACTCTCTTTGATAGTAACAGTCAGTTCATACTGTCCACGGTCCCTCAACAGGTCCTTCAAGGGGCGAACAGCCCTTTCCTACCGCTGTCTTCATACTGAAACAAGAATCTTTGAGTCCACAGCAGATCTACAATGATGATTTCAAAAAAATACGTAAAAAATATATAAAAAACATGGAAGACTCTTCGCTTTGGTCCCTCAAGGTAACACCACCTCCCACCAGCAGTTCAGGTGTGCAAAGCGATAAATGTGGATCAGAGCACAGGACGTGAAAAGGGAAACTTCTTCGGAGTTTGATGCAGTGGTGCAATATTATCACTCAACTTTCAATTGGCCTAAAGTCCTGAGGTCAGTTTGCCTCATGTTGGCTCCTCTTCAATGTGCATTTCTCAAAGGACAACTGTAAATAGATCTGGATCCACGTCACGCGTTATATATTCAGACTGACGGGAAGACGTGCTCTTCTTATGTATCTGAAAGGGATTTAAAGATGAAGACATGTCAAAAAGAAAGCTTTTAAAGAATGACTGGCTTGCGTTTTAGAGTCTAGTGTTTTTACCTCTGCACTCGTATTTGAGGTCTGAGAAGTAAACCATCTCCTGAGAGAAGACGTACAAGCCTAACCGCCCACCGGCGTACGTCTTGTCGTAGAGGTTCCCAGAATCAGCCATGATTCTTTTGCCTTCATACATGACCACTCTGTCGAACAAAGACGAGTCACGTGACTCACACCTTACTGTGAATCAATACCAAGGTGCACGTTTGTGCGCGAGGCTTCTGGACTCACCTGATCAGCCCAGACTTGGGCCTGTGGGTCAGGTGCCACCTGTAGGCGGTGAAGTCTTTCCAGCCAATGTTCTTGGGGTCGTGCCACAGAGTGCGCACCTGAAACAGAAGACCAGTAACAGTTAGAATGGGAATGGTTGTTTTCTACATTATCCCAGACTGAGGTGGACGGATGATCGGACCTGTCCTGGAGTGTCTCCGGTGTGCCACAGGGCGTTCCTCAGGTGCTCGCCGGGTCCTGTCGTGGAGTTGACCACTTTGATTGACAGGCCTGAGTAGCCCTGGGCTCTGGTGGGCATGTGGGACCAGTAGGTCTGCGTGATCTGTTTCCACATCACCGTGTAGAAGCGCGAGCTGGACTGGTAGCCGAACACGAAGCCAGCGTAGTCGTCGTCCCTGTCCGTGTTGATGAAGAAGGTTCCGCTGAAATCCACTGCGCTAAACTCGTCATAGCCTGAGACAGAGAGGACAGTGAGTCGCCTCTGTTCTGTGCCCGCGTGTGGGGAGTTCTCTACCAGTGTTTAACGTACCAACAGCAATGCCAGGATCGCAGTTGACGGTCTGGACCAGCTCCTTGCCCTGATGCCGGACCACCCAGTTGGGGTCGATCTGCGAGGTGCCCTTGGGGTCCAGAGGAACCATCTGGAATCTGCGGAAGTCGGTTTCACTGATGGCGAAGTTTTCAGGGCAGACGTCATAGATGTCCAAGACGTTGTCTTGGTCAAAGTCGTCTTTGCAGGCGTCACCGCGGCCGTTAGCTGAGAGGAGGAAAGATGGATTTACACGCTAGGACCCGAGAGAGGAAGCTGCTACAAGAGACTCCATGCTAACCAGCCAACTCACCGTCGGAGTCCAGCTGATCAGGGTTGAAAACCAGGCGGCAGTTGTCCTTGTCGTCAGGGATGCCGTCGTTGTCGTCGTCGTGGTCGCAGGCGTCGCCCTTCCCGTCTTTGTCGTGGTCGGCCTGGTTGGCGTTGGGGATGTAGGGGCAGTTGTCCAGGTTGTTCTGGTGGCCGTCCTCATCAATGTCCTGGTTGTTGTCACACTTGTCTCCCACGCGGTCCGAGTCGGAGTCGAACTGCGGGAGAGAGAAGCATTCGTCAGTGTCGTTTGGCCAGGTTTCACGAGCCTCAGATGAGGAGGCGCGAATGAAACGCGGCCCCTTGTTTCCAGGTATGCGGGCGAGGCCCTGTCAGACAAGTGCCCAGTGTCCTGGACCTTCAGGGTTCACATTCACGTTTGTTCCATCGCTGCATGAATGGAGGAACGTGAGCTTTGCCCTGTTTTGCCCTCAGCCGTTGCATTCCTCTCTGTCATTAGTGCAGGTGCAACGTGTGGCTGCGTTACTGTGGCCTGAGGCAGCTTCCACATAGTTACTTGACAGATTAATCCCTATCGCTGGCACTGGTCCGGAGACGAGGGCTCACCTGGTCCGGGTTGTGCTCCAGAGGGCAGTTGTCGCAGTGGTCTCCGACCCCGTCCCGGTCCGTGTCCCTCTGGTCCACGTTGTACACGTACGGGCAGTTGTCGTTCTCGTTGAGGATTCCTGCAAACACAGCGCTCGTCTCAGATCGGGAGCAGAAGAACCGCGTGGGACTAGAACCGCGGAGGACGCGCTCACCGTCGCCATCGATGTCCACGGCGCAGGCGTCGCCCTCGCCGTTGCTGTCGGTGTCCGTCTGGTCCGTGTTGGCCTCGAAGATGCAGTTGTCGCAGCTGTCGCCCACGTCGTCCCTGTCGGCGTCGTACTGGCCGGGGTTGTACTCTCTGGGGCAGTTGTCCTGCATTTAGAAAAACACTGGGATAAGTCACGACTCAAACACACTCCTTCTCCTCTGGAGTAAACACGAGGAGCCCAGACCAGAGACGGCTACGGCTGATTGCTACGTGCGCTCGGCGACGACCCACCCTATCATCGGGGATCCCATCGTTGTCATCATCATTGTCACATTCGTCACCCACGCCGTCTTTGTCGTGGTCTTCCTGGCCTGAGTTGGGAAGGCTGGGGCAGTTATCCTAAGAGGGAACAAAGGACGGGTTAGGAGGCAATTATCACAATAAGCGAGTGCAGAGCGCTGCTGGAGGCCTGCGGCGCCGCTGGCTACCTTCCTGCAGTTGTAGGTGGCGTTCTGCACGCACACCAGGTCCCTGTTGGGCCACCCGTCCAGGTCGCTGTCCTCTCCACAGATGCGCCCGTCGCCCGCGTACCCCGGCCGGCACTCGCAGCGGAACATGGTCTCGGAGAAGACTCCCAGGTAGATGCAGTTAGCGTTTTTATTGCAGTTGTGGCTGCCGTCCTGACACGGGTTCCGGGGTTTACAGACCTGCAGGAAATGACAGGGGGTTGAGGCAGGAGCAGGCGGCCGGCAAGCCACGGACCCACGGGGACCGGAGCGCGGCTCCAACCTGCTTTTTAGCCGTGGCCTGTTCCACGCCTCTTCCGAAGGGCTGGGGGCCGGAGAAGCGCGGCGGGCAGGGCAGGCAGTTGTAGCCCGGCTCTGTGTTCTCACAGCGGTGGACCCCGTTGTGACTGTAGCAGGCGTCAGGAACCTCTGTGCACTCGTCGATGTCCCTGCAGACGATGCCGTTGCCGCTGTAGCCCGGCGGACACTTGTCGCAGTGGAAGGAGCCGTCGGCGAAGCTGGTGCACTTTGTGCCAGGGAAGCAGGGGTTCGAAAGGCACCCGTCTGCGGAGAAGCAAGCGGAGCTTTAGCACATACTGTACGTACATCTACTACTTCTTAGTACTTTTCAACCTCCGTACTCACCGATGGGACAGTCCTGCTTGTTGCAGAGCTGAGACACGGTGGCATCGCCAACGCAGTCCTTTCCTCCAAACTGGGGCACAGGGTCGGAGCAGAGGCGGTTGCGAGTTTGAACCCCCCCACCACAGGTGACGGAGCAGGTGTCCCATGGCGACCACGGCCCCCAGCCTCCGTTAACTAAAGCAAAGCAATCAAATCAGTCCGTTTCTTCTATTACACCAAGTCTGTATCTGCTGCTGAGCTGCAACTCACTGGGACACGGCGACTTGGTGCAGATGTCGGTCTGGCGCCCGTCGCCCTGGCAGGCCCGGCCGCCCATCTGGGGCGTGGGAGAGTTGCAGAGGCGTATTCTGGTGATGACGCCCTCACCGCAGGTCACGGAGCACGAGGACCAGGGGGACCAGTGGCTCCAGCCTCCATCCTGTTTGACTGGAAGCAACACATGCATAATGTAATATATGCATACTGTGATGCAGGGTGTTCATGGTTCATCGGACGCGTCGCCCGGTGACTCACAGCGCTTGTCGCATTCCTGGGGGTAGCAGTCACGCGTCTGCACAGAGGTGCCCTCACAGTTGCTGTTGATGCGGTCGCAGGAGCGCCCGCGCTGCTGGATGCCGCGGCCGCACGTCACCGAACAGTGCGTCCATTCAGACCAGGGCGACCAGCTGTCCTCGGCCGAGTCGCTGGCTGCGGAGGAGGTTCAGGGCGCGTTAGGCTCGAGGAGCGCACGGAAAGAGGAGGTGAGGAGCGACGGGGCTTACGTGGAGCGCAGCGGGGGCAACATTCTCCGTCCGGCACGGTGGCGTTGGCGCAGGGGATCAGAGGGCAGGAGATCTTACGACACACCGTAGCCGACTCCTGAACGGGAGAGCAGTCAGATTAGAGGGAGAGCAATGAGTGTGAGGACAGGCGCACACAAAGGCCGGCTGGGCCCGGGCCAAGACTAATTGCTGCATTTCACAAAGGGGTGATCTGATCAGGGACGTGACACTGTGTTGATGGAAAACATAATCCTCGTCACCGCTCTCTCACCAACACCTGACTAATTACACAACAGCCACATCCTCTGCTCGCGCTGCTGGTGAACTGAAGGCCTGGTGCTTCCAGTGATTAGACAGTCGGCTCTGACACAAACACAGCTCTCACTTTGTTCCTCGCAGGTGTGGCGGCGCTCACCTGGCAGGTGCACTCGGTGCATCCGTCCACGCTCCATTCGTCCCTGTCTCTGTACATGATGCCGTTGTGGACACAAATTCCGGTGATGTTCATCTTATTTCTGAGAAGCATGCTGTCTTCAGACTGGGGGAGCAGAGGAGAGACGGTGAATGGAAACGCTCGCCTGTGCCAAGGTTCCGACACAAATGAATCACCGAGCGGCACCGTGATTAAGACATTTCTTGACTCCAGCGATGCAGCGCGGACGCAAGCGGCGGCCAAACATATTTGCGTATTCACATGGGTCTCATTAGGGGCTTGGCCATTACGACGACAAGCGGCTACGCACTGGGAATGCGCTAAGTGGAAGCAGAGGGGGCGACGGGGAGCACTCACCACTTTGCGGAGCTGGTTGGTCAGCTGTTTGACGACCACGCCGAGTCCCTTCAGCTCCTTGAACATGCTGGTGATCTCCTCACAGGAGAAGCCACACACAGACTGCAGATCTGGAAGCAGGCGGGGACAGTTCAGGTCCAAACCCACATAAACAATGAAGGAGCACAGCGTTTAGGGAGGTCTCACCTTTGGTTTTGTGGCCGGTGTAATCGGTCCTGATGGCAGGACTGGAGTTGTTGACTGGGTTGTCCAGGGTCATGATATCAGCTAAGGAGGCTAGTGGGACGAAGAACAAGAAATGAGGACCATAGCAGGCAGCGGAGCAGAAGTGACACCTTTAACCTTTGTTGTCACACTCACCTCCTCGCTGGCATCCTTTATTCCTCAGTATGGCGTCCAGCGAGGTCCCAAAGACGAAGCGCACATTCTGAAGCACCCCCTGAGCGAAGCAGAGTCAGGCAAAGCTAAGTTCTCGCACGTTATCACACTGGTTCCCTGACATCAGTAACAAACAGCAGATCTCACCGTGAACTTGTCCTTCACGGCCCCTTTTCCGATCCTGAGCCGGGCGATGTCTGCCACCCCCTGACTCAGCACTTTCTGGATGGGAAAATCCATCTCCGCGACGTTGACCTCCTCGCAGCCGACGAAGAGCTGCGCCTGGTCGTCCTCCACGAAAAGCGTGATGTTCTTCCAGTGGCCGCTGGCCAAGTTCGGGTCGTCGATGGACACCAGCTGCTGCTGATCGGCGCTGGAGTACACCACATCCAGCGTGTCGGCCTTGCCGTTGGAAATGAGCTCGAAGATGGGTCCGGAGCCGTCGGTCTTCTCGACGGTCAGAAGGCCGCCCCTGCTGTTCTTGGACTGCTTCAGGTTGATCAGGAGGAGGAAGCCCCTCTCAGCCTGGATGGAGTCTAGCAGGTCCCTGAAGGCGCTGTCGGGGACTGGGGGGATCAGGTCTGCGTTCATGACCTTAAAGGCCGGGCTGTACGGGTCCTCGCCTCTCACCCACCTCACCCCGTGGTTGGTCTTACTCACACCAGCCAGGTCGAAGAGGTCGAACACACTGTTATCGTCTGGATTCTCTGTGGTCGCACACCAGAAAAGGCACCGGTTTTAAAGACGAGGTGCAGGAAAACAAAGAAATCCCACAGGAAACAAGCTTTTTGCTTTTACAAAAGCATTTGTAAAATGATCGCCTAATATAATGAAACCACCACGCTTTTAAATAATTTAGAATCCCTCTAAATCCACACGTAAAGACCACAGAGGGGTCACTTTCTCTAGAAGTGGAGCTTTATTCTCACCTGCCAGTCTTGCAGCTTCACAGCTCCAAAGCAACAGCAGCAAAAAGATGCCACTCAGCGTCATCTTCACCTCAGACCTCAGAGTCCACTGCAACCAGTCAAGAGTTAAACACCAGCTCTAGATGCTCAGCAACACATGGCACAAAATAGAAACCAACCTTTAGAATGAAGTTGTGCTGTAGGAATAAAGTCCCAGCTCGTCTGGTTTATGTTTCTCTTCCTCTACTTTGCAAAGAAGCTCATCAGCTCAGAGTGAAACGTCTTCAAGCTCCTCTCCGGCGTTTATTCCGCTGCTTCACTTATTCTACTGACTATTCTGCCGATCCAAGCGCTATTTAAGGAGTTGAAGGACATTCCTGAGGCTCCTCCTGGACCAATGGGAGGGACGCGTGAGGGAGAAGGACGGACGTGCTGTCTTACCTCACAGCTCGGCAGAGGAATATGCGAGACGCACACACCGAGCGGAAAAATGCGTTTCCATCACCGGACAAATATTTCAAGCTCACGCGGAGCCAAGACTTCGGTCGTTTCCGGTCGAATAAAAGGTTAACTGCTCAAATGGGCTGACGTTCGCCAAAAAGACAAAGAAAAACTCTCTCATATTTTAAATTATGACCGGGGCGTTGAGCAGATAATTCAGCAACTAATTAAAATAATTATACGTTATATGTATAGTTTAAAAAGCCATATAAAGTGTTAAATGTTATTCCATCCCCTACAGCTTTAAACTCGCCCTTTAGCTCGTATCTATAAACTATAGCTGACGACTAATGGTTTATGTACGCTGTAATTACGGCTCTGGCCACTAGGGGACTCAGTGAGCAGCACAACGTAAGAGGCATTAAGCGAAGAGATGATTCATCAACTGCAATATATTTGGCGCTGTATTTATTTGACCATATTTGATCATATTATTTTTTCACATGCACTGATGCAATAATTAGATCTCCTGCTAAATAAATTAATCTATTTTAATGCTTTAAATTTCCATTATGTGTTTATTTCTCTATAATTTATAAACTAATCTCAGCTAAAAAGTCTTTATTTCTTACCTCTGTCATCAATCATATCAGTTTAGGTGACGTTAGGGTTAGGTTTTCATCTTTGACCTCCTCTTCTCTTCTCTTTTGGTTTATTTCTGCCCCAAGTTTTTTCACAGAATGCCTCTGTTCTAACAGAGGAAAGAGTGAGTGTGTCACTCAGATTAAAGGTTATCTGGACAAATGGGAAGCACAGAGACGCCTGCAGCTGTGATGAGCAAGGCTCTAAAATGAAAGAGGAGCTAAAAATAGACTGGACATATGGACCACAACATCTGGATCCATGTTCTTCATCCTCGATTAATGCCACAGGAACTCGAAGCAGGACTTTTAAGGCTTCAGGTGATTTGGTGAACTGTTCCCGTTCCCGAAACACAAAACTACAGGAAGTGATAAAGGCAGCGCCGACTGGCCTTTTTCAGATGAAAGGCGGCTTCAGGCTGTGAACCCAGATGTGGGAGGGATGAGAGCCCCTGCTTCTCTGGGAAAGGCTCGTGTGCAGGTGCAGGACCGAGCATATCGCTGTGGGTGTGACCGTGAGCTCACAGCGTAGGTGTGTGAGAGGTGAAGAGACTTGCCAAGCTTGGATCATTATGCTTTGACCTGCAGCGGAAACAGGCCCAAAGATAGCGAATGTTTACTCGGCGTGTTCTCTCCATCGCTGCTTCCAACTGGGACACGTCATTCGACTTCTTCGCCTCTTCTCTGCAACGTATTCACATTCACATTCACGCTGTGTCAAACTCTGCCCAGGTCCCAAAAACGTTTCTGAGAGCCAGTGTCAGCTGAAAACCACTAGAAACAAGCCACTGGGGCTTGTTTACAGCATCGTTAACAACTGTGAGCAACAACTGCTACCATCACAACAGCTCTAAAAATGAGTTATGAGCATCACTTTCATGGCTTCTGGTTCACAGAGCCGCTCAAAATATCGCCAAGAATCTGGTAAGAGGAGCTTAAAAACATATTGATTAATGAGATTTGTTTCTTGAGGCAAATTATGTAATAAATAGTACTATACAAATCATTTATATTTTTAGTTTGTAGTTTGTATCTGCTCATATCAAAATTCTGTAACATGCAAGACGAAAAAACAACATAAAGGGGTTAACACCTACCACAGGTCTCCATGGCAACTAAGGTTATGTCAACAACACAAAGATGGTAACATGATGCCTGACAGGAGGAGAGGCGCTGACGACCACACACCTGGTTAACACTGCATTCACACCCCTGAACCCCGGTTCCTATTGACTTCTATGGGAAGCAGCTCCAGCACAGAAACTGAGGTGTTACACTGTGTTGTGGAGCGTTGCCAGATGGTTTTCTTGCTTGTTTCTCTGTAAGCAGATGACTCAGTGTGACTTTTGCTTCTTTAAAAATGTCCATCACCTTTAATGACTACATGAAAACAGCATCAACGCCCGACTACAGGCAGGTTTTAAGATGCTGCTGCAGCAACAGGTCGAGACTTTCTCCTGGATCAGAAAATTGCACAACAACTAAGTCGTCAAGCAGTTTGCACTTGTCCCCTTCAGCTGCGATTTAGAGCTGTAGAATAATGTGTTTCAAAAGAAAGGAGTGTGAAAGACAAGCATGTTTTACCAGGCTGCATTTAAGAGCGGGCTGTTCAGCGGGACATGACTGAAAGTGTTATTCCCTCCCCTGAGTCACAGAACATGCCCAGGGGGAGCACGCCTGACTGCTCATGATTTACGTTCCACCAGAGAGATGACAACAGCTGGAACATTGAGGTGCACAGAGTGAGTAAGACGCGCAGGAACATCACGGCCGCTGTAAATAACTGGGATTGTCCAAAGTCCCGCGTTCGATCCGTCACTTCTGGTCCAGAGACCACAGACATCGTGAAGGTTTCTACAGACCAACAACTGTCTTGCAGCAGGAATGACTCCTTCAAACACATCTGGGAATCGAAAGGTCTCATTTGGGAGACGAACAGAAGAAGTTTTGTTGTTAATACTTTCAGCTGTCGGGTCTTTAACCCAAGCCAGAACTCTAAAATAACTTGGACTGTTTGGCTCATAAATCACGGATCATAATCCGAGCTCGGTCTCAGACGGATAAAAGAGGGAAACACGGATATTACTAGTGGTTTTTAGTTGGCGAGTCCATGTCGAGATGAAGTTCTGTGCAACAGCAGCAGAACCTGTTCTGTCTGCGGTGAATTACCGCTGGTCAAAAGTATTCTGCAAGTCAGCGTTTTCCAATAGTTTACACCTACTTTTCTTGTGGCCCATTAATTTCTGCTGCATGTGCGAAGTGATTTGGCTTTGCGTTGACGTTAGCATGCTACGCTAACACTGGCACACGCAGACTGGGGGCGGATAGGACCTTCCTGGGTCGCTCATCCTTGGACGTGCACGCGGAGGAGGATGATTAACTGTTTGCAGCCAGTCCCCTGGATTCCGGCACATGATGTCACAGTCTGATTATGTTGGCCGGACTCTGGAAGCGTGTCCTCCTAGCGCCAAGTCATCCGTTGGCGCTCAGGCAGCGAGTGAGCGTTAGCTGCTACACTCGAGGAGGAGACCACACCTGAAGAAAAGAGCTTTAGAGGTTAGAAGTCCTGAAAGCAAAGCACCCACGCTGAGGGATGATGGAGAGTCATGAAAAGTCAGGTTCTAAAACCGATTATTTCACTTATGTTACATTAGAATCCTTAAATATATCTGAGTCTATGAAAGTTTGTTATTCCTCAACAGGTGATGTGACATTTTAGACAAAAGCCTGTTTAATATGAATCCACTGTTTACTTCTGCTTTCAATGAAAGTGCTTCGTTCCCAAATATCAGCCTCAAAAATGCCTCGCTCTTCTGTGTTTCACAGAAAGTTGCTGTGAATTGTTTTGTTTGGCCTTTTCGTGGTCTGTATCATTTACTGAAATCCCAGCGCCGACACTGCTCTGTTGTTCTTAAAGTGATGTCACTGACAGGAGGCTCCAGGCAACAGGCACCATCAGCGCCCGTCTCTCCCACAGTTCCTCTCCAGGAAAAGTCGCTCCATAAAGAAAACAGCTCACTGACGGCCGTACAGAACAAACCAAACGCCAACGCCGCCCATTCATCCTCCAACACACACATTCCCACTTCACTTTGCATGTGACCCTGCTTTTCTTGGCCTTCGCCTTTCAAAATTCCACTGCATTTAGGAAGCGAGCGCTGCCATGTGCACCCTGAAGGATATTAAACTGCTAATGAAAGCGCTCCGGCCAGGTGAGGCCTGCATCCGACACCTCCTCAGACATTAACCAGCCGCTCTGCATCTTCTCCATGAAATCACAGGTCTGTGATGATGCACGGGCCCAACTCTGTTCAAGGAGCCTAATGGAGGCAGTTTACGGCTCCCAGGGCGCTGCTGTGCTGCTGTGCTGCAACTATGAACACTTCCAGGGTTTTTACAGGAGGACTGAGCTGACACTAACAGAACCGAGTTACCCTTGACCCGTTTACACAACTCCTAAAAAGGATTTCGGCTAATTGCACTGCACTGTTTAAATGTTACTGCTAAAACACTAAGTTAAAGAAAGACTTTGAACGGTGTCCTTGCAGATTAACACTATTAGTAAAAACATTTATTAGCGCAGCTTTAAGCTTCGTCAAAAGAAAAGGGGCCGACTGGGTTGTTCTGGTGGAATGGAGTCCGACCCACCTCAGGTGTTTGGATTCACTCACGTGCTGAGAACTCGCTCTCATGTTGAGGATTCACGTGAGAAGATGAGGGAGATTCCCTTCGAGACAAATGAGTGACACAAATCCCCTCCACTTCACCCGTCGGCGCATTAAAGGGTCGTTACGAGTTAAATGTGTCACCGACGCGTCTGTTATGATCTGTTACACATCACTGACCTTTGCTGGAGATTCTGACTTTTCATTTTTACTCCATTGAAGTCATCAGCCATCAAAACCCGCGGCCTTCGAGCTGCTCTGCACGTGTTGGACCCCGGTAGAGGCCCGCGGGCTCTAACGCATGGGGGGCTCTGGTCCATAGGGTCAATGCTAGCTAGTAATTTAACACTGTTGCATGGTGAATATCCTGGCATTGTTGCAGATGTCTCTATTTTGCAGCAGCCTTATTGGAGGGAACAGCCTTAAGCTCCAGGCCCAGTTCAGCAGTGTTCTGCTCATGGTTCTGATATGTTTCTCCTCTGCAGCGTTTAGCCCACATTTCAAACAGTGTGTGTAGAAAGGGTGTCCACCGTGTTCTGGGACGCGCGCCAGGAAGAGTCATTCCTCTGCTCTTCTCCTGGAAACTAATCAACAGAGTCTGTCAAGTTCTCAGCGACGGCGCTGTTTGATGGCGGTGGTTTATTTTATTATCTTCTTTGTGTTAGATAAAGACCAGAGTGATTTTTTATTTACTGCTGCCTGCTCTGCTCTTCCAGTCAGTAGCAAAAGGCCTGCCAAGTCTCTGTATAAAACACATCAGCCTTAAAATGATCCCTCGCGCCGTGTAGCGTGTAGCATCTAGCATGTAGCGTGTAGCGTGTAGCGCGTAGCGTTAGCTCACCTTTCTTCGATAGCGCTGTCAGAGTGTGTGCAACGCGACTTCTCCACTCCGATGTTGTTCCCATCATTCATTCCATTTAGCAATAGTTCTTCCCATCAATCACCTACTTGGATGATCTTTAAAACGTCTCAACCCGAGTGCAGCTACTGTTGGTGTCTGGGACTCCTGCCTAAGAATGTACCCAAACCTTATTTCTCAGCTTTTTATTTAAACTCTTACCACCGGCCTTGGACTTAAAACAAGCGCTGACGTCTTGTTGTGGACCCTGTGTGTTCTCCTCTGCTGAGAGGCCAGCTGACGTGAAGATGACTCATTACAGCTCAGATTAGTTTAGTGCAGGAGGCCTAATTAAGCTTGTTGCTTAATTGACTCAAAGAACTCAGCAGCAGCTCAGCAGCAGCCTGGGGACATTACACAGACCTGAGCTTGTGTTGCGCTGGTTGCTCAGGAAGAAACTAAAACAGTCCACAGCTGATTATTTTTCTTGTGGCTCAACATCAGTGAACCGTTGCTCTGTGTTTAAAATGCAACAAATACAGACTGGGGACGACTACTGGGTAAATCCTCCATGTTCAAGCATAGTAGGTCCATTATATACAAAGACTCAGACATGTGTGAATAGTGTAAAATTCTACTCGCATAAATTTCCTGTAGGAAAATATTTCCCAGAATTCAACAAACAACAGGTGCTACCTGAGCCCGCGTTGTGTAACTTTTTCCCGGCGACGCATCCTGTTGGGTCTTTGCTCTGCGGCCGATCTGAACGTCTCGTCCATAAACGCGCATCGCGAGCTCTGACTTGTTGTGTGTTGCTGCAGCGATGGCTTGTGTACTTACTGCTACGTGGGCAGCAAACATGTGAAAATAGACTATTTCCAAAGTGGAGCGAGGTTTTAACAGGTCTCGGGAGGACGGCCTATCACTTCCAGTCACACGTCACAGCATGCAGATGTTCGCTGGAAGCCTTTCAGCTAAATAAATAATTTCTCATCTGCGCAGCTTAATACCTTTGTTGCTTAAGATTCTTCCAAGATGTCGACAAAACAAACACACAATGACGAGTGCAATAAATATTTATAATCAATAATTCCAATATGTACAAATAGCATCCTTTTAGGAGCGTTTATGGGGGAATATTTGCGGTGGGAGTCATCCGACTGCACACAGGTTTGGAGGTGGTGGATACTTGTCCCCATGTGTTTGCCATATGTGCTCATTTTCTCCAATAATCAGTCAATAAATACTTTCAAGAGGTTTCTCCAAGGTTTGAATCATAACTGTGATGAAGGAGGGAGTGTGGAAACACCCAAATGCTCCATAAAAAGAAAGCAGACGAAAGCACAGGACGCCCGAGCAGAGTTACCAGAACATGAAGAATCTGAGGTATTTTCCACACGTTTCGGGCTTCTCCCGTCTCCAACTGATAAAAAAAAAACGGTAGTTTCTCCAAAAGGAGGACGGAACATCGAGTCATGACCCTTCAACAGTGCCGGGAACCTCTCCCCCCTCTTTCCTACTCCTCTCTTCCCGTGCCCCACAAATCGGAGGTTCCCTCCACGGCTGCAGCCGTAACTCTTGTCAGAGCGTTTATGGTAAAGCTGAGGCTGTGTCTCTGGGGAACCGACGGAGCCTGGATGCTGCTTAACAGTGGATCAAATACCGATGCTGCAGCGTAAACAGGGTGCAGTGTGTTGAGTTGTTGCACTTCCTCCAGGCCGTCAGACAATCACTGATGAGCTGCCAGGAAAAAACGTGAGCAGCATCTTTGAATGTGTGGTTTGTTCTGCATGAAGGAAACAATATGCAGCATTTTCTGTTTAGCACCAAACAGGCCCTGATTCACTTACTACTGGTTTATAGGCCACAGGGCTCTGGATTATACATTATTACATTACAGTACATGTGACCTGATCACAATGAGCAGAAGCACTGACTTACTCCAGCTCCTGTCCTCAGCGCAGCTTCATGGACCACATCCGTCTGCAGTGGGATCTCTTTACCAGACGACTCCAGGCACGAGGGAGGGAAGGAGAACTTCATCTAGAGCTTTAAAAATAGTCCAAATCAGCACAGAGGTCAAAGCTTCATTCATCAAACTCCTGGAGACGCTGATGGGGATGAACTGAAGGAACAAGTAATGAAGTGCTTTTGTTGAACTAAGTGTGCCAGGAATATTCAACCCGGATAGTCGACCTACCAGAAGCAACATGGCCGCCAGAGCAAAGCCCAGGGAGCTGCACCTCACCTACAGCCTCACTGTTCGTTAATGCCGCTCCGCATGGTGCTGCGTCAGGGAGCGTGCAGCAGCAGGAGCCGAGCATTTCCGCTCTGACTCCCACAGGAGGCAGAGCAGGGAGCGCTGCCTGCCGGGCATGAGCGGCCGCCTGCAGCCGAGCCCCCTGCTGAGATATATGTTTTCCAGACCCCCGTCAGGAGACAGAAATGCATCCAAGAAAGCTTCTGGTGGAGGAGGGAGGGAGGCCCTGCATTAAAACCAGAGGCACTCAGCTCATTCTCCTGGTTCCACTTTCACTGAAATAAATAATTACATAATAACAAAATTTGCACAAAATAAATTGTGTGAATACACTGAGTGGAAAAAAGCCAGAAGGTGAAACATACAGTGACTGCCCCAATGCTCTGATTATGTGGGTGTTGATGTCTGATTCCTCGTTGGACCCACAGACCCACCGACGGCCGTCTGGTTCTGGGACAGACCCACTTTGTGCACATCTTCATCGCCCAGTTCGACATCTGGACGGCGCTCGTGGAGCTGCTGCTCCTTCGTGTGGAGAGGAGCCAGTTGAGACGCTGCAGGCATTTTCTCAGGAGCCTCCCGGCGCTTCCCGGTGGAGGTTTTCTGGGCACGAGCGTACGTAGTAGAACCCAGAACCCGCTGGCTGGGCCCCTGGAACGGCTCAGATCCCTCCAGGGAGCTGGAAGCGGACTGGGACGAGGGCGACGTCTGCTCCACGTTGATGAGCTGCACTAAATGGAAGAATCAGAGTGAAAAACACGCAGAAAACGCAAACAGCTGCAAACCTATGGTTTCATTAGCTGTAATTTGAGTTTTAGTGCATGTGATAAGAACCTGTGTGTTTACGAGCCTCATTAGCGCTGAGCTAAATGTGACATACATTGTGTGACTTTTCCTATTAAAAGAGCAGCGGCTCTGAATCACGACGAGGAGCCGTGACAGCGGAGGTTTTTACAGGGGCAGCGTTTTTACAGGGCCCCCCGCCCACCCCCCCCCCAGCCCCAGGATTTATTACAAGGCCGCTCTCCTCCACAGACGCTCTCACGTTTCCCGGCCAGCTCTGCAGGCTCCTGTCTGCTCAGGACCCCCGTTACTGAACACCAGCACCCAGCGCCTCAGGACGGTGGGTGCGTCTGCAGGAATCCAACAGCCACAACCCGTCGCTGTAAAATAGCCTTTTGTTCCCACTTTAACCAGTCAATAAAGTTTGACCTTTTAAATCGATGGCGCCCCCAAATAAACCAGGAGGACATGATCATATTTCTTTATATCTGTCATCCATCTTTTTAACAGGACTAATGTCAGCAATAAATCTTATGATACCTAAAATAAATAATAAACTACTGGAGACTTCAGCAGCCATTTGGTGGAAGGTGAAGCTTATTTTTAGTAAGTGGTTTCAGCCGGTGTTGATGTAGTGACTCCCAGTGATCCTCATTGACTCATCTCATTGACTCATTGTGTAAAGGTGAAGTTATGTGTGCGGCTCGTTGCTTCTGTGCATGCGTCCAGGTCATCGGACCCGGGTCTCAGCTTCCGCTGCCATGCAGGACATGGACGGCGTCACATACAGTAACAACAGACTCTTTACACACGCGGCCGCGAGGAGCGGTGCAGTAAGAACAAAGAGCAAGTTACTCCCTCGTCTCCTCCATCATTCCATCATCCTCCAGTCTGTCGATCAGCGCTTTCAGTCACGCTCAGCTGATTCATTGCGTCCAGCGTCCTCACCCTGTGCTTCTGTCCTCATCCGTCCTCCTCATCACACAGTATAAACCTCCTGCAGCAGATGTTCTGTATGTTGTAAAACCTTCAAGTGGCTCTTCACATGTTACACTTGTATACAGTACGTTGATTCACTTCAGTGGCACTTGAACTGTTTTACTCATCTTGTTTGGATTTCCCTCCAAGCACTTGAGGACATCATGGGCTCTGACTCAGGTTTGGGAGGAATGAAAGTCTATATTTATAAAGAAACAAGATACAAAATAAAGGGCTTGGGTTTTGTGCCTCCACAGCAGCGAGCGGTGTGTGTGTGCAGTTCTGTCTGGACCTCAGCAGACAGGAATGTGGACTATCTAACAGGACCGAGGTCTGATGAAAGCATCAGGCAGCAGACAGTTACAGACGCATAAACGTCTCTCACATCCCAGATCTGCACAGGACTTCACCATCTGCTGAAGTGACCTCTCAGACGATAACGGCCCGTTTCAGCTCCATTTTCGCCCCAGGCTGCTCTCAACGCGAGCATCGCTGCGTGGTGCTGAGTTTGATGAGGTCTGTCTCAGCAGAAACGTAGCATCCACACGAACGATCCGAGAAAAAGGTTTGAAACGAGGGAACAGGAACACGGTCCTGGCGCTTTCTGCTTTAAAGGCGCTTTTAACATGTCGTTTCCAGGTTGCAGAGGCCTCGTCTGTGGAAGCGCTGCCTGGAACGTAGCTGCAGTTTCATCATTTTGCTCCAGCGGAAAACTTTTTCATCTGACTGAGTCACATGAGCTCAGGTTTGGTGAGAAACGTGTTGTTTTGTTGTCGGTTGTAAACACGATGTTGTCTTGAATTGGTTTGACTCCACATCATGTGCGAGGGCTCTGTTTAGGACGGACTGAGCCTCCTGGGTCTGAATTCCACCGGCGTGACTCCTCCATCTGCACTGATCAGCTCCGGCCCGAGGGGTTGGCGAGGACGCGCCCCCTGTGGCTGAAGGTGACGGGTTGAACACACAGGAGACCTTGACCCGCGAGCATCAGCTGTCGAGCTAAAAACGCTGACGCAGCTCCAGGGGAGCGATTTATCTGCTGAGAAACAGCGCTGTGCTTCTCATCTGTGAAAGCGCTCAGCACCGGGGAGGCAGCGCTGGACGCAGATCAAGGCCTTATTGACTTAAGCAGCGAGATGTCCACCGGCCAAGCTTGTCTACTACTGTAAATCAGGACCCGAGTCCCTGGACTGGGATCCGTGTGATTTAGTTTGACCAGGCGAAGATTGAAAACAGCCATTTGTCCACTAAGGCTCAAACATGTTACAATTTGTTTCATCTTTAACAACCAAACGTCCAAACATGGAAAAAGTTGAGGAATGTGTGTGAAGATGTGTGGGAAGAATCAAATAACCAGAGTTTACTATACTCCCACTCCAGCTCCCCAGGAAGTGACCAGGATGACTCAGGTCCAGATCCAGATGAGGTCCAGGATCAGACGCGTCCAGATTCTGTACATCATGAAATCTGACGTGAAATCCACAAGCACATGAAGGTCAAGGGTCAGAGTCACTGAAGCTGCTGAAGAAGCTGCTGATTATCCCACACGACCACACGGGGCAGTAATGAGCCAAGTCCACACACACAAACAAGACAAACGTGACAAAAGGCGAAACTCGATGGAAAGACGTGTTTAAGGTTTCATGCGAGGAGCTGATGATGGGTCAGTCGCCCCCAGCTCTCAATCAGGCCAGTCAGGCATCCATTTAGTGAAGTCAGTGCCACACAGTGGGAGCGTGAGGATGGAGGAGCTTCATGAATAACTAAAAAAACAGATGTGTAGTGTCAGACTCAAAACACTCAGATCAGGGAAGTAGCAGCGCGTTTCTGAGCCGAGTGATTTCTTTACGGCCGCTGCATGGGCTCCAGAGCACATGCTCCATTACTGCGCGTTGTATAAGCCCGTCACGTCTCCAGGGCGACCGCTGGCTGCCAAGGCCTGATCCTGGCGCTTCCTCACAACTCGGTCCAATGCAGTTGTAGAGCACATGTGAAAATGAATCAGAGATGAGGTGAATAAAATGTCGAGATGATGTTGGTGCGCAGCTAAACAAGCAGAGACGCATTTGTTTCTTTATTACCTCCAAAGCAGATGTTCCCACAGGACGGACTCCTTTGAGCAGATTCACTAACTGCAGCATCCCAAACAGCACCACGCTGCATCTATGAGCCTGGTAGCTCCGAACAGCTGGACATGAGCATATGTTAGAAGCAGATGTGGCCTGGAATGTCCACCACATGGAAAGTCTGATGCCTCTACCTCTACAGTAATGGGCCACTTCACAGCCAAGCGTCTTCTGAACCGAGCCCAGAGAAGAAAAGGCTCTGTGGAAAGTTGGGGCAGCAGCGGCCGGTCCTGAAGGAAGCCGGCGTTCGGTTCTCGGTGTCACACGCGGAGTTGGAGGGCGAAGCGTCGTCACCGCAGGTTTCTGCCGCAGCCGCTAGAACGGCACAACCGCAAACAGAAAGAAACTCCTCAGCTGCAGTGAGGAGCTCGTCAGCGCTACCGTGGTGATGACATCATCCACCGCGAAGCTGAGGTCATGACACGTCTCACACAATTTGTTAATACAAAAATGACAAATTCACTCATTCTATTCTATTCTATTCTATTCTATTCTATTCTATTCTATTCTATTCTATTCTATTCTATTCTATTCTATGCTGGGTTTGAACGCTTCTCCAGACCTCTTCACGTGTGCCAGTGAACACAGGTTGTGGTTCCATTGGGGATAAACAGCATCAGGCTGCGGATGAACTCACCTTCAGCCTGACGTTTAACCCCCTGCGGGTATTTTTCACCCTGAGCACGTCTCCGGGTTTCGTACCTGGCTCTCGCGGCTCGGCGGTGAGACATACTTGGTGATTTGAACATGCAATCATGGAAACGATGCGAGCGAGTCTTTGCGAGGCCTCTGTAGACGTTGGACAACCAATACCCTCCTGCTGAATCACTTAGCGGCGATAGCTCCGCTGCCTCCGCATTGATCTCACTCCTGAGACGCGGGGAAACAGATATCCACACCACAAGCGCTGGGTACCGGCCCGTTAATGGCTCTGACTCGCATTTGGCCTCGTCGTCATCTTGTGAATATTTCCAACACAAGGTTCTGGGCAGACTAGAAATGTGAGCACTGCCTGGTTCTCAAGTGCGTCTGACCCATTATGACGATTAACGTGCGTGACAGTGCCATCGTAGACGCAGTTACAGAGCGGTCTGCAGGCTGCACAGGAGCCGTGACGCTGCCGAGGCTTCTGAATTAGATCACGTCTTTGTCAGCATCCAGCAGCGTAACTGAGGCCGGTCCGAGGGGCTCATTAATAAATATCTGAATGATTCTCAACCGCCAGGTCGTCTCCAACACGTCATGTCTGAGTGGGATTCAGCCTCATCTGTCGCAATAACATCACGAGAGCCTGCGATAGGTGAGCGCATGCAGATTACACATTATCACTTGTTCCATCCTTCACCATCAAAACAGCACATGCTTAACTGATCATCTGATTCACAGAGGACGACACGCTGCCTTTAGCTTCGTTTTGTGACTAGTGTGGATCTGATGGGACACAGTGAAAACAACAGAGAAACACAACACAAGAAGGAGCAGATCAGAAGAGTTTATAACAGGAACCTCAGCAGAACTACTTTATTATTGAAATGCTTGATGAATAGTTTAGATTTGTTTGGACATTAAAGAAAGCGTCTTACAGATGACGGGATCATAAGGATAAGTGTTGTGTTGTGTGAGTGGAACCAGTCTGCCTGCGGTTTGGCCTCGGCCTCCTGAGGACGCCTGCATTTATCATCCCAACAATAATAACAGGACCATCAGAATATGGGCAAACGTTCCACTCATCAACGCGCATGCTGGTAAACAAACACAACGGGGAAGCGCATTCGAGGCGACCACAGAAGCTCAATTATGCTCCTTAACAAGAGGAGCGTCTAGAGAGGAGCAGCGCTGGATGCTCCGTCGAATCGCATCCTCGCTCCCGGGCTTCTGCTCTAATTAATCTATTAAACAACCTGGTAAAAGGCACTTTTAGGGAAAGACCTGGCAAAGACGAAGATGCTGGATGATGACAAGTAGTGTCATAAAAACATTTATTTACAGACGTTCGCAGGTTTTTCCTTCTGGTCCGTTTCACAGACACACACACCTTTTTATTTATTATACATTTACTGTTATTGCTGTTTGCTGCTGCAGAAAATAATAAAAATGACATCTTCAGAAGACAAAAACATGTCTAAAGTGTAACTGACCTGTTAAAACATCTCTGCCATGTCTGTTTATGGCCTAGCAACAGCAGCACAACAGCATCAGCCTGTGAAAGCAGGTCGCTGTGTTCAGATACCGGCATCAATCATAGACAGATCAAAGAGCACGACGTTCCTCATCACGAGGAGGAAGCTCGCGTCGCACTCATAAATCCTGCCGTTTGCCTCCGTGTGGTACAAAGAGAAAGGAAAACACAAACTCATTCAGATGAGAATTTCGAACATTTCATCGACATTTTCCTGGAAGATGTTTTCTGCGCATAAAATCAAAAGTGTTGGATTACGGTAATAAAAATGCCTCCGAGGCATGCGTGACTCAACACTGGCCCAAGAACGCCTAGAAAATATTACACCAGTCAGGAGGGAAGGACGCCGCGGCCAAAGGTCCGTCCTGATGCTAATTCACTAAGTTTAATATGGGTTTGTTTTTAAATTATTACAAGTTTGTTGTTGTTTGTCATCATGCGACTTTTGTGCGATCTATTTGTCGCAGTTCCTGCAGTTATTTACTTTTTTCTTAAATAAGCAAAGCTAAGTGTGTTTGAAAACATGAAGCAAATTGTGTAGAAATCATTTTGATGTCTGTTTTATTTGCCCACAAATGCTCCTCGACATTTATTAGTGAGCCACACACCAGGAATTTAAGACCACACCTCTTTAAAGTCAAGGCAGACCGCACCAGAATTTCATTTTCCCAAACATTCCCCTTCATGGAGCTACTGTGATTTCATTC
The DNA here is from genome assembly GCF_900634795.4 of Betta splendens. Lineage (NCBI taxonomy): Eukaryota > Metazoa > Chordata > Actinopteri > Anabantiformes > Osphronemidae > Betta > Betta splendens. The sequence continues at coordinate 1,991,091 of NC_040900.2, read as the reverse complement.
CATAAATCCTATAACAGTCTGACTTTCCTTTCTTCTGAACTTTGCTCCGTGTCGTGGGTGGCTGCGTAGAGTACTCATCTGGTCAAATGGAAGAATTATTTGGGTGTCTGCTCCTGCGACTTAGAACCAGGAGTAAAATGGTGGCTGTTGCAGGAATGTTGTGGTGAACCACAGCTATGACTGGAGAGAGGCTCGTAGAAACACTGCTCGTCTTAATCCAGCTTTAGGTCATTTAAACAAGGCAGCTTTAACACTTAGTAGAGGTTCTGAGTGAATAGATTCCCACACAATAGAGTCTTCACACTAAAACATGACAGTTTCTATAATTAATTCATTTAGTTTGAAAACAGCAGATACCGTGGACGTCTGTGCAACAACAGAACCACCGGAGCCCGAAAGTAAGTAACAGTGAATTACAGCAGCTCTCGCTCATTTATCACAGACCAGAGTTCAAGCTTCAGCTGGAATGACAGTTCAGACTGCGTCCAGGGTTCTCGGTGCTGCCAACAAGAACCGCCGCAGCTGGAGAGGAAAATAAAGCCTCTTTCTCCAACATGAAGTCTGCTGTGCTGAGTTGCAAATTTACTGCTAAACTGATCACATAGTTCTGCTGTTCTCAGTTCAGTTCTCTGCTAATTGCGTTGAACTGAGAGAAGAACAGCGGAGAAGACACTGAAAGCAAAGTGCCATTAAGGAAAAAAGCTCTGAAGCGGCAGAAAATGTTGCTAAGTTGACGCAGATGTTGTATTGAGCTAATTCAGTCTAAGAGATGTCAGACCTATAAACACAGCGACACATCAGGAACAATCAATGTAAGCCAGCAGGAGGCCGATAGGGGCCCAGCACAGAGCCCTGTGGAGCTCCAGGGGAGCAATTAGCTGTAGCTGTGTTTCTGCTTATCAAACCAGTAGGATGTGGTGGTTTCATTGTGCACCCGTCCACAGTGAAACCACCAGACACTCACCCAGGTCAAGACACTGAAAAGAAAAGCTATATTGTCTCCTACCCGGTAGTGTTTGGACGAGGCTCACATACTGTATAGAGACCATCTGTTGCTCAGTAATCTGTAAGTCAATCTGTTGCACAAACTCTGATTCCGACGCGTAAACGTCCAATGATACCAATCAGGGCTAACACCACTGGCAGCGAGCGCCGTGAACCTCCGATGATCTCTCACAGAGGTTTCAGTAAGTGACTGGATTGGGGGGAGCAGTTCCAGTAATGGATCGAATAATCGAAAAAAGGCCGAGCTCGCGCTGTCATCAAACATGTGGACTTCCTTTGGCAAATATCAACTCAACCTTTCCAATAAAAGGATAAAATGTATTTTAAGTGAAACATGCTGTTGTAAAACTGGCCTGAAGCTAATTGAATATTTACTCATCTTATCTTTTGGTTATTGAATGTCCTACACATCGTGTACGTAATGTGGCTGAACTGGTCACTTTAAGTGCTTCACTGTTCCTGTTGTGTGGAGGTTTCTGGGTGTTGGCTTATTGTAACATGTTGAACTGAAGGATATATAAATTATAAAATTAAGGTTTTGTTTGTGTAATGACTAAAGATTACAAATGACACGAGTTCAGGTCATAATGATCTAAACCAGTTGAATGTGATACCGGTCACTATAAACACAGTTCACACAGGATCCGGAGGAGCTGGAACAGCAGAGTTCTCCTTCATCGCGTAGCAACTACAGTGTGTTTATTCAAGGCTATCAACAAAAACTCCCCGAGACCAAAACGAATCCGTGTTACTATTTTACTCTGTGGACTTATAGTCTAACATGTAGCAGATGTGTCATAGGAACTGTAATCAGATTCCTTGCTTCCTCTCTCTGGTACTGAACTATAAATCTTTTAATAAAATAACCAGAAATCGATTTCAACACCAAACATGTTTTTTGTCCACCGATGTTCCAAGTGTTTTGTATCAGCATCAAAGGCACTGATGCTTTTTGACCTTCTGACTCATGTGAATTTCAGTAAAACCATAATCATCTAATCAATATGGGCTTTTTAAATATGTCAGAGTGGAAAATCTCAATGTGTATTATTTCAGCGAAGACTGCTTTGTTATTTCCTGTGCTTGTTTGTTATGTAATGTAAATAACTCACGTTGCTCAACAATAAAGCTTGTTTGTTCTTGTCAGAATGAACAAACAGCAGATTGTTCCTGTTTCTGCGCTGGTGGTATCAGCCATACCAGACATTCCACACACCTCCACGGACAAATCCTGCCTGGCTCAAGGTCCAAGCCTTCGGGCACGGCTCACGCCAGGTCTGTTATGTAATTTGGACCTGCTGCTGGTGATCCTGGTCCAGCGGCCGTTTCTACCAGCGGACGCTCCACCAGGACCCGGCAGCTGTGGCACCGCTGGGGCTCCCATAGTCCTGCGAGCAGCAATGGTATGTACATGAATAGATGACAGTGACTGTGAAGCTGTGTATTTGCATGATGTTTGCTCCTCATGTTTTACATGGTTCCTTTAAGGATCAGTCACGGTTGTCTGTGTTCGGTTTATATGAAGAGGTTCTGTCCAGTGCAGTCGTGGCTGAGGTCACGACAGGTTTGGTGGCTGGAGATGCTGCAGAAGTCTAACAGTGGTTTGAACAGGCCTGTGTGTGTGTGTGTGTGTGTGTGTGTGTGTGTGTGTGTGTGTGTGTGTGTGTGTGTGAGATGAGCCACAGTTCATTCACGTGATTGGGTTCAGCTGTTTTCCAGCCAGTCGATGTCATTCACACTCCTACTAAAAACTGTGTCACAGACCATCTCACAGTAAACAGTAAAGTTTTTTTAAATACTAAGAAACTATATGTGAGCCTGCAGTAGCGTTGTGTGACGGTTCGATGTTTGAGTCATGGTCAGGCTCAAAGTCAGCCTTGTGTTGTGTGTGTCCCTCACTTCTTGCCCCTTTGAAGAATCCTGTGATTTTTCCCCTCTTGTCTGACGTCATGAGCGGGAGGCCTGGGGCCTCCTGGTGGACTGGTTCATTTTCATTAGCAACATCCTGCAAAAGAGAAACCAACAGTGAAACAAGTGGAGTCTAATGTATTACCACGCGTCTCCTCAGGTTTCCTCTGGTCTCACTTCTTTCTCTGACAGATAACACTGTGCTGCCTGCTGCTTTCCTTCGACCGCTGCTTGAATCATTCTGACGCATAGTTACTTTTCTTTAATCCAACTTTTTCCTCTACTGCTTTTCACTTTTTCTTCTTCCAGCTCCATCTGAAGCCTGGTTCATTTTTATCTGTCACAAAATTATTGCTAATGCCAATATCCAGATAAAACACAGGCTGGGGCACATATTTCAGAGAAAAACAAGAAGAGAGCGGGAAGAGAAACAGACATTTGGGTCACTGATATTCAGCCAAACAGACAAAGGCCACAGACAAAATACTTAAGCTTGTAGTTTTCCTTCAATAAATAAAGAAGTTAAACATTTACACGTTTGTAATCCTTGTAATTTGATACAAAGGACATTACAAACTGATGGAGCAGACGCGCAGTGGTCGTGTTTGTCAGACGTTGGCTCCGTGTCAGTTCTCTGACGGTTCTCTGTTGGTTCTGTGCCGGTTCTGTGTTGGCTCCGTGTCCGTTCTCTGACGGTTCTCTGTTGGTTCTGTGTCGGTTCTGTGTTGGCTCCGTGTCCGTTCTCTGTCGGTTCTCTGTTGGCTTCGTGTCGGTTCTCTGTTGGCTCCGTGTCGGTTCTGTGTTGGTTCTGTTACTTTTCTGTGTCGGTTCTGTGTCAGCTCTGTTTTGAATCTGTGGCGGATCTGTGCTGGCTTTGTGTCAGTTCTCTGTTGGTCCTGTATATGTTCTGTGTCGGTTCTGTGTTGTTTCTGTATCCTTTTTTAATCCTTTTTGTGTTGGTTCTGTGTCGGTTCACTGTTGGTTCACTGTCGGTTCTGTGTTTGGTCCGTTCTGTGTCGATTCTCTGTTGGTTCTGTATCTTTTCGGTGTCGCTTCTGTATCTTTTCTGTGAGGGTTCTCTGTTGGTTTTGTATCTTTTCTGTGTCCGTTCACTGTCGGTTCTGTGTCAGTTCTGTGTCTGGTCCGTATTGTGTCGGTTCTCTGTTGGTTCTGTATCTTTTCTGTGTTGGTTCTGTGTTGGTTCTGTGTCGGTTCACTGTCGGCTCTGTGTCGACTCTGTCGGTTCTTTATCTTTTCGGTGACGGTTCTCTGTTGGTTTTGTATCTTTTCTGTGTCGGTTTACTGTCGGTTCTGTGTTGGTTCTGTGTCGGTTCACTGTCGGCTCTGTGTCAGTTCTGTGTTGGTTCTGTGTCGGTTCCTTGTTGGCTCTGTGTTGGTTCTGTGTCGGTTCTGTGTCGGTTCTTTGTTGGCTCCTTCCCTCCTTCTCCCTGGGGTAGATATGAGTCACTGACTCAGCAGCTGGTCTCCGTCAGCTCCAGTATCGCCCAGGAATCCACAGGAGACACGCTGCCGAACGCTGCACTCTGACGCCATCACTTCCTCTTTGCCCTTTTATGGACATGTTCATTCTGTGAAGAAAACAAGTGATTTGTTCAGGAAGTTCCCACATCTTTTTTAATTGCTCTCTGCTAGAGCATCAGCACCACTTGGTCCAGTCTGATTCTAAATCAGCAGGTTAAACTGTTAATGCAGCTGATTTGACAAACATTTATATTTGCACACTATTGTTTAGTATGGAAATTTGGACCTTTGACCCTCGTATTAAATAGACACGGTGTCCTGATCCAAAGGGGAGCCACCACCAGGCCTCGCATTCACGCAGCAGCTGCTCTCTTCCCATATTTTCATCTTCCTGCAAAAAGCAAAAGATGAATCACAAAAACAAAAGGGATGTCATTGTTTGTGCCGGCGCCGCTGACTGTGGATGAGTGGATTCCATTAGCGAGTGTTTAAACTGAGGTGTTTAGATTCCCCATTCCTGGCCGGGGGACAGTCCAGCCTCTGTCTCTCTCTCGCCCCGTCTCGCTCGCCCTTCTCGCCCGGCTGCGAGCGGAGGCGCTGGGCCGTTTGCTCCTGTTGTGAGCGTGAAGGCGGAGCTGCATCTGTCACTGACCACTGACAGCTCTCTCGCTCGCCCGCTCCCTGTTTATCCAGTCGGCTTTGTGGAATCCACAGAGGAAGCTCTCTCTCTCTCTCTCTCTCTCTCTCTCTCTCTCTCGCTCGCCCCATACTTTCACCTGCTCTGGTTTCCAGGTGGAGCTGTATCGGATCTGCCTCAAACCCTTTCTTTGCTTCTTCAGTTCATGGCTCCACCTCATCTGTCCTCAGGTTCTTGATGGAAATCGAAGCCGAGGGGAGGACTCCACGTGTTCTGTCCTTTAAGAGGCTGCAGATAACGTCTCAGCGTCGGTTGTTGCTTGTCTGCCTTATTGACTTTGGCGCGTTGACCATGTTTCAGCACTCGAACACAAGACACCTTTGTTTTCAGCTCCGCAGCGGTTCACGGCGCCTGAAGCGAAGACAAAGCGTCGACTTAACGACGATACGTCAAAGATCCCCTCATTAGTGGCTCTAATGAACCGAGTCTTAATGTGGCCTTTAAACACGGTTGGAGCCTCACTGTGACATGAATGAATGAATGAATGAATGAATGAATGAATGAATGAATGCTGAGCTGCATCTACACATCGCGCTGTGGGATGAAGGAGCCACAGCTCATGCTTTGGTGGTTTCTGTGGACACTGGACATCCGTCCCGTGAGCGGCTCCGGGCCATGACACCCCCCACCACCCCTTCGCTTCCTATTTCCCAACGCTCTCGTGAGAAAACCTCCTCGCGCTGGAAACTCTTGGAAACTGTGAAGTCACTTAGTCTGAGCCTCTGCTCCGTCCAGGGTTCGCTCCGCACTCCATTATGACTCCTGAGCCTCGGCCGGTCTGGTGAGATCAGGACATGAAGAAAGGGGCCGAGCCCCCAGCTGTGCAGCCATAAACCATCTCACATAATGTTGAGTGGATTTGGGATGAACACAAATGAGCACATCTGCACCGTCGCCTCCGCTCAGAACATCCAGCTCACGGAAACCCCGCGGCTCCAAACACCTTCGCCCCCTCATCTGGTCCTCTTTAACACCGGCAGCTGATCCGCCCGCCTTTGTGTGATGCTTCAGTTGGAACTGAGAGCCTTCTGTTTTTTTTGTCCATTCTTGGACCAATTTAAAGGATTTTCGCGTTTTTTGAACCACTACTTCATGAATAAGCCAGTTATTCCTCTTCCAAAGGCAACAATCTGCATCTGTTGACTTTGACTGGAGCTGACAGCGCCGTCCCTGCATCAGCATTAGGACCATCGTTAGCTCATTATGGATTAGGAGCGTGTTCGCTCAATAACAACCTGTTGCTATGCGGTGGACATATGCAGTCATGCATTGACCAGCGAGGCAGCGCATCCAAGATGGCGGCCGGCCAGAAGCAAACACAGGTCCACAGAGGCCGAGGGAGAGAGGAGGACGAGGGCTTGGAAGGAGAGGGTCACACGTCTCCAGAGTGACTGACAGACGCCTGCATCGTCCCACACGTGCATTAACACGCGCGTGAGCAGACGAGCCCACACACACACATGCAACGTGCACCCGGGCGCGTGCACGTGGGAGGGGCCGTGTCTGGATTCAGCTACAGTACAATACTGTGTGTGACGCTGCAGGTCACCCCCGTGTGCAGCTACAGCAGGTTACACACCTCAGAGGGGAAGATATGGAGGAGGAATATGTCACCTGAACGCTGAGCCCAGCTCCGCGTCAGACCGACGGAGCTAAAATTAGCCTGAGACGATGAGCCAGCGCCGCGTTGGACGGAGACGGACCGCTCGTACTATTTATTCCTCTCTGTGCTTCTCCAGACGTTTCGCTTCAGGACAGTTTGTGCTTCAGTAACTGAAGAAGTCTCTTCTGTGACTGTTTTCTTCATGTGCATCACACGTGATATATCTTTGTTGCTTTAAGGCAGCTGAACCTGTGTCTATAACCACATGCCCAGAAGTGAAGACAGACATCATATTATTAAAGTTCTCATAAGGAGGCATCAGCAGTGAAGCAGGGGTCACTGCTGCAGACTCCTGGGTCTGAGACAGACGCTCACGCAACTTAAACTGAGATAAAGCGAAACAGATTTTCACCATCGCAGGGAAGGAATTTCATCACAATAACCTTTGTGACTTTCTTTTGAAGGCGACGGCACTAACGGCAGCAGGAAGGACAGCCAGCCTCCATCTCCAAAACTATTTAATCTTGTTCCCTTATGATCTGGAATGTGGGGAATAGACCTAAAGGCTCATGCAGACGGGGAAGTCGTGAACAAACAGAAGCTTGAGTCAGTTCTGCAGATTCACGCTTCCTCCTCAGCGTCAGAGTTGCTCAAATGCAGCGTGTTGTCACCAGCTGGAGTGAATCTGCTCTGACAGTGGGTTCCTCATGGGGACAAACAGTGATGTCACCCAATTCTACACTTCTATTTTCTAATTGTTTGGTTGATGGTTGGATCTTGTTGCTCTTTGTCCGAACAATTAATTGTTTTCAAAAGGATCAAAGAGGCCGAACAGTCGCTTCACTTCGGAGAGAGCGAGAGAAAACATGCAGTTGGTTTGTTTGTAATTTATTCATTAGGAAGTCTAATGGTGGCAGGTCACATATTGTATTATATTGAATGTTGAGCCTGTGCAGGATGGAGGATCGTTTCATTCGTGGACCTTCTCATCAGTCTCTATCAGATGAAGAGCCTCGCGGGGTCTGAGCATGTTTCATGCACATGGGTCTGTCCTGCTGAGGAATGAAGGGGCTGCAGATAAGAGTCACCACCAGGAGCTGTAATAAGTGCAGCACCTAGAAAAAGGAAGTTTTCTATGGAAAGTTTGAGCATCCACCAAACATGAATGTGATAATACGCTTTGCAGCTACAGGACCTGCCTCACCACCTGCTCCACACTCCTGATCCACGGCTGGACGGCACATGTGGGAGGTAAACACTCCTGATTACATAAGAGTCCTCCTCAGTCCAACTCCAACAGAGGTACCTTCGGGTCTGCGCTCCTCTGTCGGTGGCACACGTGTGAGGTGGCTCTGGATGGAGCACACAGCGACGCAGACCACAGCCACAGCCACAGCAGACGGCTCATGTGACGGCTGGCTGTCAGCGCGGCCATTAAGTCTTTCAGTCAGATCGGGTTCAAACAAGCTCCTCTGGCGACCGGCGGCCACGCGAAGCCAAACCCAAGCAGAGATGCTGTACTTCGCTCTGAGCTTCCACTGGTGATGAAGGGACAGAAGGACTGCAACCACCTGTTACGGCCTTGAATAAAATTAAATTAAAATTAAATAAGTGAATAAACAGCCAGTGTGAGGTTCAAGGAAGTGTATGTGTGTGAACAGCAGGGGCGCAGCTCATGCATCATCAGCTGATGCATAGTGTGTCATCCTCACAGGTCCAGACAGGGGATTTAGTTCAACTGTATCACTGATGTCCTGGACGTTCATCAGTCGCAGGTCTTTGTCCACTAATGAGCAAAACGGATTCAAACATCTGGGACACGTGTGCATTTCAAGCGGTTGGGAGTCAGGTACACGGAGCTCTGTGTTCTTCACACATATCTCTTTACTGTCAGGAAGACGCTCCAGTCGAGCATCCTTTGGAAAACAACACCAGACTCCATCCTCTACAGATGATTACCTTCCCAGAACTGTGGCTTCGAGGACGGAGCCTGCTTTTAATTCTCTCTATTCCAGCTCTACATCGCGCTCTAACACATTACTGAAGTGTGCGGCGCCTCCAAACCAAACGGAACGGTCCACCATGACTTTTTATTTAAACTTAAGTCACCATGCTGCTCCTCCAGTAGTTTATACAAGATAAGAGCTGAAACTCTGAGAGAAAAGACAGAACAACAACAACAAAAAGCAGACAGAAACTAGGTGATTGTCAGGTTCTGGATCCTCACATCTGGACCTGGAGAACTACTGCACGGCCTCCAGTCCAGGTCAGGTGTAAGTGATGAAGCCCACACAACAAGACAAACACAAACAGGCCCATCAGGAATGCGGCCTTTCTTCGCAGGCAGCCGCTGGCAGGAGGTCCGGTGTCGGGCTGTCGACAGATCGGCTCCGTCAGTTTCGCTTTCTGAAACTATGCAGACTCTTTGGGGTTCAACAGACCCTGACGCGGGCCGAGCTCCGGGCGGTAGCGCGTCTCTGCTGCCGCTCGGCCCTCGAGGCGGGCGCTTCCTGCAGAGCGGGAGGAGGCCCAGGTCGGCCGCTGCGGCTTCACGGCCGTGGATGCTGAGGGCTTCCTGCTTAGTGGGAAGACCGAGGCTTAAATGACACTGGGATGATAGATGTGCTCAGAACTGCACGGAAACACGTCCATCTGGGAATAATCATACACAGTTCTTATATTTGGGGGGTGATGGGTGAGTCAGTCTATTTCAGACGATCCTGTTCATCAGCCGTTCCCGTCTCACAGCTGCATCACATTCAGTTCAGAACCCTACTTCCACTTTCAGCTTCCATTAGTACACTGCTTCAGCCAATGTTAATTGCATCTATCTGTTCAGTCTGACTTTTATACCACCAGGGACAATGTGTTGCTCCAATTAGTGTCCAATTTGATCTATTTTTAAATTTGTCTTTGGGGGAAAATGTGTTTTATATTTTCCTCACACATTTCTTGTGAGTATAAAAACAAAAATATGTTTCTGTAGTGGCAGGCTCATGTTTCCTCAGATTTACTGCACCAGCGCACACACTGTTCTGTAGATGCCACACTCTGAGGCCCTGTAAGTCCTTGTGGTGTTTATGTTGAGAGGATAATTATGGGAAGAATGTGCAGCGATGTTCCAGACAGCAGACAGCCCTTAGCTGCTCATCGTGATGGTGGTCTGGGGCGGCCATAATAGTGATGCTTTGGTTCTGGATGAACACTGAGCTCCTGGATTGATGAAATAGCCCAAGGATCCAGCATCTGAGGGCCCTGAATTCAACACACATGTCCCCAGCCGACACGATCGAGTGCTAGCCCTCGACTTCCCAGGGAGAGGAATACCACACAGAAGCCAGTTTGTTATTGTGCGTGAGCTACTTGACTCTGTTAGGTGTAAAGAAACAGGCATCTGGTTCCCAATCTCACATACGGTGCTAAGAGTTTGTTACTTCTAGGCTTTACTGAGTCATAAGGTTGGGAAAGTATCATTAGCTGTTGATATTTCATTAGAATTCTGCTGTGATCACATTTGGGGGGGGGGGGGCGACACTGTTCAGTTCCTGCGAAAGAGAAATGATTTAGTGAACATATATTAGACAAGGAAGGAAAATCCGTTCAAGAAAAGGTTTCTGTCAACAAAGGCCCTCAACCACAATCCCACCAACCTGCAGTAATAAGCACATCAGGTTTCAGCAAAAGCCACGTGATCTGAGGTGACACACTCCTCGCTTTCCCTGGATGGAGCTCAGAATAAAAGATCACGCGCAAGATCATAAGGAACGTGTTCGCCACGTGATGCGCTCCTCAGATCAGTGGATTCATGAACTGTTTCCATCATAACAACTTTTATTGGACTATCAATGCGGTCGCTCCTGTAACTTTGGTAAACAAATGCATCTTTTTCAGTCTGAGCCGAGTCTGGCAGCACGTAGCCCTCTGCTGGTCTGTGCATCAGCTTACAGAGTGAAGCAGAGGAAGGTCAAAGGTCAGGAACTCAAGTGGCGCAAAGTCTCCTCTCTAAAGAAGTCATGCATGAGTAAGCAGCATAGGGCCCAGTGTGAAGCGTGACCACTGCATTCTGACGCTTCTGCCATAAACCAATAGAAGGGCATTGAGAAAGAGACACTGAACCCGTGTCGTTATTGAGAGGTTGCAAAGGCAGCGTGACTGAAAACAGGCTCCTGCACATCTGCCCAGGCCGCGTGCCAGTATTCATCGGAGGTGCTATACTGTTATTAGGAATTATTAGCGACGCCGCGGTGAGTCGTGGCATGAGCAACACTGTTCCTGAGAAAAGTGCCTTCTCTCACTCCTCATGAGCCCAACCAAAAACATCCCTGCGTTACATAATGGACCTCCTTGTGTAGGCGTTCAACTCCACGATGGCCACACAGATGGACAATGATATGTGGTTCCAGCATCCTGACAGGATAACAAACGAACGAATCTGTCATCATGACAGAAATCTGATCTGAACGAATTTCCAGGTTTCTAAAATGTAACCCTGTTTCCGCTCTGCAGAAACTGATGTTTGCTGTTCGACACGAACATGCATTCGAAATCAGGATTTAGTGTTTACAACAATGTTTATAAAAGCAAGATTCACAGTATATTAGTGTACAAGCATTTACAGTAGATGATCATCGTATACAATAGTGGAAAACCATTTGAAAATGATTAAAGACAAAAGACAGTGATCCACTAGCACACGCAACCTGATGATTGGACCTGAACGCACCGACGGCAGTCTTCAGAACCACGCGGAGAAGCCGTGCTCTTCCTTCACCACCCATATGCTATCAATCACCTTGCCATACTGGAAAACACAGAGATGTCTTTGTTAGCTGTGCTGTAATACTGGCTAATGGGCCCTTCTGGGCTATAATCATTTGATTTTTGCTCACTTGATCATCAGAAACCTGCTCCAAGTAAATATGGGTAGTGTTGACGACTTGCATGCGACCGTAGCCGTAATCTGTGCTGCGGAAAGCGCTCCACGCTTTGGGGTTGGGATTAAACCTGTCAGTCCTCTCCCTGCAGCCCTGCAGAGGAATCAGCAGTGATTAAACTGAGCTGCCCGTCTCTCTTCAGCTCCAGGTACAAAGGCCGGCGTTGTAGAGTGTTGATGACGGGCCGCTGTGTGGCTGAATGACAGAGCACGTGCGGCGCTGCTCGCTACCACATCACAGAACACTAGCCACAGGAACAGCTGGTACCAAACTCCTGTGGCAGAGCAGCTGCCACACAGGCGAGGCTGAGTACAATACGCACGCACTGATCTCTGTGGAACCATGTCAACAACGCTGCAGCGATATGAACCCACTCACAGCAGAACCGGTGACAACGTGAACTGGAGCTCTGGGGTTCACATAAGGCTGCTCTTTGCTCCCATTGAACACCTGAAAAGAACAGGAAGACTCTTCAACTCAAGTAAATCGGAGACTGAGAGGATTTGAATGATGTTGGAACCTGACAGCTGACCTTGTCGCCATAAACAGGCCAAAGTCTCTCATACGTGTGCTCGTGAGCCCACAGCTCCAGATCCACTCCTGTGAAAGAGATTAGATGATAGTCAGCGACCTCCTCCAGACCAACAACAGCTTCTGCTGTGTAATCAGCTGCTGCTCAGATCGCCGTCCCATTTCATTTTAAGATTTCTCCACAACAACAAAAGCTTAAGATCAGAGCGAGTCAAATCCACCACAAGTTTAATAATCAAATGCAACAAACAAGTCTGAGGAATGTAACGCAGGAAAAACATTTGGAAATGCGTGCTGGGCTGTCGGCCAAACCCAAGGTCTGTGTTTTGAATAAGGAATACTTGGATTGGTCCGTGCTTTGCAAATGTCTGCTTTAGTCTGACTGAGCGTGCAAATTTGTGATCCTAAACACCCATTAGCAGCGCAACAGCTGGAAACCAAAGGGGAACATACCATAGCGGTAAAATAGATCCTCCAGACCAGGAGCCGGCGGTTTGGTGTCGTTACGTCCCCGTCGGACCTGAGATGTAACAGAGAGGAGCGAGGACATCATGAACCGACATCAACACCCAAAGTAGGAGCCGATCCCCAAAGTGCTACCTGATGGAGCCACCACCGTCCACGCTACCGTCCAAGTGCTGAGAGGAGTTATTCTAACTGGAAACTATTTGGGCCAATTTACAGCCATTATGACAACATACCGTACTGAATGTGCTCATGGTTACGATGTGTACGGAGCCGCTTGCCAACGCGCTCGACATGTCTGCTACACACGAGCCAAGTGTCAGGCAACACAGCGGAACACGCAGTTTACGGATGTCTTTATATGACAGAATACGGGAAATCCTCAGACTGGGAACACTGTGAGTCATTTATTGGACTTTTCTAATAAGGTGATGATTTCTCTGCTTGTATAGATTCTATTTAAGGCTGTGGGAGGAAATGTGTTGTTTTGGCTGTTTTGTAGATTAAGCAAGAATTGAAGTCAGGAGTTTGATTCACTTACAAAGGAGTCAAACTTGGTGCAGTCGTCCTGGTCGTCATCTGAGCAGTACATGGGCCGGTGTCCCATGGTGATGATCCACGGACGCACCGCTCTGTTCTCGGGCCTGTTCGCCTCCTGGATCAGGAGAATAAGCGTCACAATCAAACTCTAGAACGCAACACAGCATAAGCACAAACATAATGAATGGGAAAAATAAAAGTCAAGTAATGTGAAGTAGTCGTTAACCTGCAGGTCCTTCTCCAGCCATTCGAACTGCTTGAAGAGCAGCTCCAGGCCAAACTCCAGGTAGAAGTAAACCTCAGTGGACAGAGAGATGAAGTGAGCGGAGCCCAGGTTCCAGCTGTGGACACACACACACACGCACGCACATGCACACACACACACACACACACACACACACACACACACACACACACACACACACACACACACACACACACACACACACACACACACAGGTAAAATGATGCACAGTTCTGACCCAGTCCTGGTGTTACTGGACTCAACATGTTTCAACCTCCGAGGACCTGAGATGAGGTTTGCTTTAGTTTTTGTCTTTGCTTTAGTTGGTTCTGTGTTGTCAGCAGAGTTGACCCGGTTTCAGTCGGTACCGTAGGATGAAGTCAAAGGAGCTCCAGGTTCTATTATGTTTAAATGAAAGCTGTGATGTCTTTATCTGTGGCTCTGTCAGCATCGAGTGGGCGGCTGCTCTGAGCTGTAATAAGGTACTGTCTGTCTGAGAGGCTGCTCTGAAGCGGACCGAGCCACTTAGAGGCAGAGAGGGCAAGTTATGCTGGGAGAGTTCTGCATGTTTGGAGCTGGAACCCGTCTGACATCCTGCCGCCTGCTTAAACACATGCAAAGAGCAAACGGCCGCGGCCCCTCACCTGTACCACAGGCTCTCGGTCCGGCCCGGCATGCTGAAGCGATTCCTGTAGTTGGAGAAGTTGCTGTGGACAAACAAGTGGGTGAGAAGCGTAACTGGGACAATGTACCGTCTTTGAACATCTGACAAACAGTAATTAACGCCACAAATGGCTGTTGTCTCTTATTCTGCGGTGCCTACAGCAGAGCTCAACAATCCACCCAGCATGTGCACCAGATGATTCCGAGCTTTCTCCAACCAGCAATTCCTAAAATCAGGCTCTAATTTTGGTACGCTTCTTTTGTTTTATGTTCACTTGCAGTTTTCATTACATCTTGGCAGGGCAGGCCGGGTGGTAGATCATTGGATAATGACGCCCATCAAACTGTGGTTGTGACATCTGCTTCAAGCACCGAAACTGAAGCCAGTCTTAGATGTTTAGAGCAAGCATACTCTTTGCTGTCTCCGGACTATCAGTGGCTGCAGCTCCAAAATTAAAGGCCGGAGAAAAACATGCATGCAGCTCAGTGACGTCACCCATTAGGTTCTTTGAAGCCAGGGCTCATGGTCAGTTTCTGAAGGCAGATCATCAAAAACTGGGCAATGTGGCTTAGTCTGTGTGGAGCTGAGATGAAATGGGTCAGTTGAAGCCCCCATGGGCCCAAGTGCAATACACCTGCCTCTAATTGGTACTATGGTATATGCAGAAAAAGGCCATTCAACACACAATCTGTCCACAGACTCTTTTAACAGCTCTTCATTTCAACATCAGCAGGAGCCTCATTAATGAGACTAAATGATGGAAAGGCGGCAATGCTGTGGACAGCAGACAGGTCAGAGTTCACGGTCTCATCAGCGCAGTGACAATACTTATTGAGCCGATCTTTCCTCTGGGGGTCAAACATACTATTACTTAATAATTAACAGATTAGTCAATAATATGTAGCCGTGAATGAACTTTGGGTGTGTCTGTGAGTCATGGAAGTGAACCAAGAAAAGACATTAAATGGTTTCTGCTCCCATCTTGTGGCTACGAAGGTTAACAGCAAAGGTGAACGAGGATCTGCTAGTATTTGTTGAACAAACACCCACTGTCTCCAGGAACCCAAACACAAAATAGCAATTAATGAGCCAAGGGACCAGAGACTGAGCTTTTATGTTTCAAATACAAAATTCATATCTGACTAAGCTCCATCTCAGGACACTGATTCAAACGGTTATTTTCCTGTCTGGAGCCTTGCATTGTGCCTGGTGGACAAAGAAAGTGTTGATTGGGGCCTGAGCATCTCCAAAGATGGGCTGTTCTCATCCAGCTGGAATGCTGGCTGAAACACTTGTGGTGGGCCTCTGTCTCAGTAGCTTTGTACCCATTAGGCTGAGGTTGGAAGTGGAGAGAAAACAGAGCGATACCAGGAGAGAGAAGTACAAACCAGCAGCTGGGATGAACTGGAACCTCAACAACACCACAGAACAAAACATCTGGAGCTAGGATTATGTAATGCAGCGACTGGGTTTTTGATATTAGGAGCTTATGTTAAGATGCAGCGCCAAGGAAAGAAGCTTCACCTCCACGGTGGCCAGGCAGCAGTCACACTGCGATGGCAGAGGAGGAGCGTCCTGGTCCACGTAGCAGCAGCAGCGAGTATGAAAACACCCAGGACTGACTCTAGCAGATGTTTAAGGAAAACGCTGCTGATCCTTGAGTGGAAGTGGAAATCTACAGTAGCCTCCAGTTAAGAGATATTAGTGAATATCAGTATCAGGTTGTTGATATAATATATTCCAAAGACGTCATACTGACTAATAAAAATGAAATGAAACATATTTAATCTATATTTAAATGTATTCTTTGTTTTTCTTTTTTCTCAGTCAGCTCCATTTCTTGTTTCTCCTGCTCCAAAGTGAGCAACACATCATATGACGATGAGCCAAAGTGCAGAGCGAGGCCGTCTCTGAAGGCAGATAGCAGGCTGGTGATTCTCACTCAGATAAATGTTTGCTTTGGACGGCGCTGCCTTGTTTAGATGTTGGCGGTTCCTGAGGCTGCTCCAGCCGTTGGAGACCAAAATAGCTCCCATCTGTTTGCGTGGTGCGATGCGGGGTTTTTCGGCAGACCAAGGTGTTTTCCTATAGCGGAAAGAAAACTGAGGCCGACCAACACCCCCCCCAGCACCCAACTCCATCCTGCCAAAAGCCTCCACATGCACACAGGCAGAGCTGAATGCAATTTGTCAAGAGACGTCTCCAATCAGTATGTGATAAAACAGGAAGTTATTCTGAAACAGAAAGTGTCTACAACGCAAACAAAACGACACGACAGCCTCCCTCTGAGGTCTAAACGTCAGACTGTTAAAAAGGCGTTCAGATAAGTTCCACCTACTATGTAGATTCATGGTTGCCTGGACAGGTCATGTAGGGGACGTAGGCTGCGATGGACTGGATCTGCCTCATGAACTCATCCCCGATCCTGGCATTGTCCTACAACAGCATCAATTAGCGTTACACACTGTGCAACTGATTTTCCCAGACAACAATTCTCTATTAGCTGAAATTCAGGCAAACGCAGGAATGTGTCATCAGCGGGAAGTGAAGTATCAAGACTCAGACAGTACCTCATGCATATCATAGGCAAAGTCCCCTGTTAAACAAATAAAAGAAATAAGTCAACAACAAAGAACACATATCTATTAATTTACTTGTGCCCGTGTGTTTATCTGTCGATTAGCTTTTCATGAGACATGAATCAATCAGTCTGTAAGTGCAGAACGCACCAATGTGCAGGACGACGTCGTACATGCCGAGCTGCGTCTCCTTCTGTAGTCGAGCTAGCGACTGAGGATTCTCGTTGCCAAGGTCACCGTACAGAGCAAATCTGGGACTGAAGCTACTGCTGTCATTCAGAGCGGTGAAGGAAAACACGTCGCTCCAGCCGTCATCACTGCCACAGTGATAGACTGGAAAAACCACAGAAGAGGGAGATTTACAGTGAGACAGTGAGTTGAGACCAAAGTCAGTGATGCTGGAGACCTGCTCACCATAAGCAGTAGCGGGTTTGAGTCCTGTCAGTGTCACTCTGTGGATGAACATCCTCCTCTTCTCCGTCCCTGAATCTACAAACAGGGTTGCGTCCCCTTTGGCTGCCATGTCAAACAGTCGGCCCCCCATGACGCCGTATTCCACTGTGCTCCCTGTTTTATTGAAGGTGGTCCAGGTCACCAGCATGGAACCTGGCTCTCCTGTGAACAAAAGCTTCATTACTAGAAATTTACTTCATACTGCATTTATGAGGAGAGGTCAGAGAAAGATCCTCAGGAAAAAGCTGACTCTGCACAAAAGTGGTAGTTTTAATCTTGCTGCTATAAAGATACTGTGACATCTAAACCATTGATTTCATTAAAGCCTTTACTTACTGTATTTAATAACTTCCTTTACATGACATGTACAGAAGGTTCAGTTTAAATGTCAGTAAACGCCATAGAATCACAGAGTCCCATAGAATCACACATCCATAGAATCATTCATATTACACCAGTGCTTTCAGTAATGGCACGCCTACCTGGATAGGAGAGGTGCACCTGCTCTGGCTGCGTCCACACAGGAGGGATGCCAAGGACCAACAGGGGAGCAAGGCCCAACACGGCCCAGGCAGCATGAACAGGCCCCATATCAGCACTGCACTGTCACAAGGCTGAACGAGGTACCGACACAAGCAGGTCAAACTGGTTTAAAACTGGTTTATGGCTGGAATCACATGATCTTTAAAGCATTCACACCACAAATCACACGACACCTGAGCATTGATTTGAAAAGGTTGATATAAACCTCTGCATTCAGCCTCCCAACCAACGACCCACCCAGGTTTACGGCTCTGTGCTCGGTGCCAGCGCTCGCTGTGTTTCAGTCCGGCGCTGGCTGATGAAGCTGCACGAGCAAAAACCACAGAGTCAGCGAGAACCACACGGAAGGAGATCATGAGTCAGTGAAAGCAGCTGATGTTTTTCTGCTGTGACTGTGTGTTCAACGGATTAGAGCATAAGTCAAGTCACAGCTTGCTGCAGCTGACACGCTCCACTGATCGGGAGTTACACACAAAGCCTTTTAATTACAGCCACAGCTCTGGTCTCATTAATTATGCCAACGAACCCTGATCAGCTGACTGCTTGTAGTTCCCAGGATCAGTCCAGCCAGTCCTTCTCTACACTTACAGCTAGAAACTAGCGGTACTGTGGCTGTTGAGGAGCAGGGTTAGACCCCCAGACCCCCAGACCCCCCAGGTTGAACAGGGCTGAGGTCTGCAGCGGGACTGCGCCAATAGCCGCTAGAGGGCGCACGTCCCAACGACACAACCTGTTTAACTGGAGTTATTTTCGCTCGGTGGCAGTGGTAGAAAAGAAGCAAAGTGATTCACGTCATCCATTATCTCGATATTAAAGGGTGAGTTTTCTACATTTACTTTACTACGCAGTAAAATGATTTGAGGTTCTGTTAGCATCTGTGTCCCGGACGCCAAACTGCGCTAACTACCGGCCTCGTTTTACACCGTCGCGCACATTGATGGTGTTTATGGTGACTTGATTATTACAGCTCAGCCCGAAAGCTCTGACCCGAAACACGAAGCCAAGGTTGCCTGTAAACATAGTAACTGAACGGACTCACGACCTCAGTTACTTGGTCCTGGAGCAGTTCCTGCAACGTCATCGCGCAGGAAAGCGTGACCACGAGGATTCTGGGAAATTGTGTTTTAGCTTTTTGTTTAAAATGTTGTAACATTCATGGTTATGAATGTTACAACATTTAATACAAATAATGTCCGAGAAGGCAATGTGTGAAGTGCATTTTCTAAATGTACTTCACTGCTACGGGACTATTTAATTTGCTGTTGACTATTTGTTATTTTTGATTCAGATCTAATGGATTCCAGCAATGAAGACGACAACCAGAACCGTGGTTCTGCTCCTCAGCACGATGCAGCCCAGTACAGAGTGAGTGTGGTGTGACAAACACAGAGCGAATCTGAGCTCAGCTGTGTGTTATTTACTGTATCAGTCCAAACTGTGTTTTTAATTGCAGGTGGATTATGACTATGACGAGTGCAACAAACAGAGGTATGACAGCGTTTAGTGAGTTTATATCAGGGGCGTCGTGATGAACGTGCTGTACCGTTTAACAGACACCCAGGCAGCCGCTCAGGCAACGTCCCATCCCGGGTTAAACGGGTGGTGTCGTGTAAGAGGAGGACCCACCATCTGACCGTGGCCCGCAAGAAGCAGCCCGGGCCGGGGAGGACGACCGACGGTCCCAACAAGGAGAATGAGATGCAGGACGTGAAGCAGGAGATTTTCAACATGGACCCTTGGGAGTTCCCAATAAACATCAATACTAACCACCAGACTGGGAAAGCTGGTTCTGAAGAGCCAGACAACCGTGCCCTCAGTGAGGTCAGCAGTGCCTGCGCACACTGCTGTTGTTTTAACCGTGTTCTAATGAAATGAACGTAATGTTCCGCAGCTCGCCGGGGACCACAGCACCGTGGCCGACGTTCTCTTTGGACGGAGCCTGAGACTCAGAGTGGCTCTGACGCTGTGGCAGAGGAGCGTTGGGGAGCTGCTGACCTACTTCCTCAGGTACAGGCCGGTGGCTTCAAACACGCAACACGGGGCTCACGCTGTGAGTTTGAACAAGCTGCTACTGAAACGATGCCTTTACACAGAATACAAGACACCGCGGTGTTTGTGGACTTTCTGCCAATAATAACCAAGAGGTCAGTGATGAGTTCTGCAGGACTTTAACTGCTGTTAACTACAGATCTATACTTTTATGTTTCAATTAAACACAATATTCTCTGCAGCATTGATGAAAACTGTGCCAGAGTTACTATCGGCTGCTGTGTCGACCTCTTGCCTTTGGTTAAACAAGTCCTCAGGAGTCCGTATGAAGAGTGTGTATGCACGCACATACATGCAGTGGCAGGGTGTTACAGACATGACTGTGATTTAACCCCACGTCTGCTTCCAGTTACCTTACTGTTGGACTGAAGTGGATGCATTCAGTTCTGAACAACTGGCACGACGCGTTGAGAGCAGGCGACTGTGATGAATCAGCTGAAACGGCGTTGGATATGTGAGTGCTGTTGATTTGGCCTACGCTATAACAGCAGCAAACACAAGCTCAGGCAGCATTTCCTGTAACATTCACCACCAACATCTGACAGCGCACAGTGTTTCCAGTGGAACTCGCTACTGCAGTGACTTTAATGAACTCTCGTTGCAGAAACGTCGAAGCGTTTAAGCAGCAGGTAGTGGAGCTGTGGTACCAGAACCCTTCACTGGCGTCGCTGCCAGGACCTGCAGGAGACGCAGCGAAGGTCAGCGCTGCACTGATGCTGCAGCGTCGCTGCAAATAACCGTTTGACTCACTGGAGCCTTTTACATCTGCCCCCTCAGGTCATCGATTCTCTTCTGTCTCATCTCACCTGCCGACAGTGAGGAGCTCCTTTCACCTGTAGCAGTTATTAGAAAATAAGAAAACAAGTGTCTATTATTAATATTATTATTATACCTGTAATGACTAATTTATTGAGAGAGCAACTTATTTACTGAAATACTGGAAAGTCTTAATAAATTAGTTGTATTTGAGTGTGGTGTTTTCATTGTTTTAATTTTTTAATTTTATTTTATTTCCTTAATGATATTTAATAAAAGTGGGACTTTAAACTTTGTGGGTGGTATTATAATACTTTCTGTTATCTTCCCGTTAATTAACTAAAAGTCCGTTCAGGATCCGATCCCTACTGTTCAGTCTCACTTGGACTTCAGCCTCATTGAGTCTTGAGGTGATTTGAGTCAGGCAGAGATATGAGCGTTCAGAGCCCATTTCCATGTGGCTTTATCTCACTAACAGATAAGTGCGGGTGGCGTCTGCCGCTGTGGTGTGAACCCGAGGCTGAAGTCCAGCTGCGGCTGCTTTGTGTGAACTCTGAGTCTGAACAGTGACAGCCCCTGGTTCGCTCCCATGTTTTTGCTTCAGTTATCGTAGACTAAGACAAAGAGCAGCCTGGCTGAGGACTCGGGTCGTCACTGAAGGTGAGCACGTTTCAACGGTGCTTCTTCTCCATGTTTGTTCTGGCTTCCGTTCTTGTCTTCGTGCCTTCGCTGAGTCACTACCTCTTGTTTTGCCAGCGGAGGACGTGAAGGATGAGGCGCTGGAGGCCGTGTGTTGCAGCAGTGGCCCTGCTGCTGCTTGCTGTCGCTGGAGTTAATGTGGCGCATCTGCAGGCTGAGAACCTCAGTCTCCTCCGGCACGAGAAGCACAGCCTGGTCCTGAACCCCGGAATGAGAGGTACATGCGCTCGGCTGCTCTTTCAGGACCACTTCTGTCTTTGCTTTCTTTACTGAAGTGTTTAAGGCTTCTACTGGTGTTTGAGGAGTCAAATGCACAATGTTAAATTATGACAGCACGACCTCAATTAATATAAAGCTAATAAGGCTAATAAGAAGCTGACTATGTGGACCGCCCCCTGAACATGGGTCAAAATCCAACCTGAGTGACTCATCCTGTGATGGGATTTGTGGATCTCTGTGTCAGATAAACAGCTGTAATAGTTTGGCAGTGAATCAAGGTTTTACTGTGTTCATGGAGCCATCAGTGTCATACTGCATTGTCACTGAGCACAGAGAAGCTGAGGACGCTGCACTCATAATGACCAGCTAACACAACCGTGCTGTATGTCATGGTGTCTCCCACAGCGCTGCCCAGAGACTGCCATGAAATGCTGCTGGCTGCTTACGGCCAGGCCAGAGACGGGGTCTACCTCATCCAGCCCGGCGGCGACCCCATCGTGGCCTACTGCGCCATGCAGGAGGGGGGCTGGACCGTGGTGCAGCACATCACGGTCAACAGCAGTGTGAGCTTCGACCGGACCTGGGCTGAGTACAAGCGCGGCTTCGGGGACGTGAGCGGCGATCACTGGCTGGGGAACGAGTACCTCCACCAGCTGACCCGCGGCCCCGCGCGCTTCAAACTGGGGGTGAAGCTGGTGGATGAGGACGCCGTGACCAAGCTGGGGGAGTACGACCCCGTGCTGGTGGAGGACGAGGCCTCGGGGTACCGGCTGCGGCTGGGCTTGTTCCAGGGCTCGGCCGTGGACGCCCTGACGCTGGACACGGAGAACTACCTGCACGACAACCAGAGGTTCACCACCAAAGACAGGGACAACGACAACTACTTCCAGAACTGTGCACAGCTGGAGTTCCAGGGGGTGCCGGGGGGAGGGTGGTGGTACGACGCCTGTGCCGGCGCCAATTTGAACCGCAGGAACGTCATCTACTGGCAGAAGGACTGCAACAAGGAGCGGCTGTGCAAGTACGCGTGGATGATGGTGAGACCCTCAGACACAGTCAAGCTGGTTCCTGGAGGAGCCTGCAGCAGGGACGAGCTATGAGGACACGGGGCTGAAGATTAGCTTCTCTCTCAATAGGTTTTATCTTGGACACTGAATTCACAACAATCGATACAGAAACACATCATCTGGAAACAAACAGAACAAACGAACACTACGAAAAGCAAACACTTTTAGCTCTAGCTTTGTTTCAGTCACGTATGAAGCCGATATAATTGAAGCAAAGCATTTCTGACATTGCTCGAGCTGCAGACGTCTGGTTCATCACAGTTAAGTAAAAGTGTTCTGGACATGTAGACGGTGACGCGTCTCCTTCTCGTTCATCCGTTGCTTAAAGATGACAACAAAGAAAAGATCCTGAGGATAAATAGTAAAACTGATTCTAATAAAGTGTGCGTTCACATCCTTTAACCACTTTCTGTGTAAACACTGACACCATTAGCGAAACAATTAAAGCCTTTAAATTTGGATGTGAGCCATAAATAGCAGTGTAACTATGACATGATCTGATCTGAAGACTGACACTGTCACATGTGGGAAAAGCTTTGATTATCACAATCTTGATATAGCGAGCGACAGCCACATCAGGACAACAGGGATTAGCCCTTCAAAATAAAACACCAGTCCAAAAATGCACAGCCTCAATACAGACACAGTAACTGTACATGTGATTGGAGCACTGGGTCGAATCCAGACTGACAATATAAATAAAATGGGATTATCTGCAGGTTGATGGGACACCTCCACCTTTTCAGGCTGGTTCTGGGGTAAAACTAAAGCTTGGAGCAGCCTCCTTGCCTCCGTCTCTGAGTGACGCCAGCCAGAACATGTGACGCTTCACGTCAGCTTGGAGCTCACCCCAGGGTTGGGTCCGTACCAGTACAACTTCTCCTCAGTCCGTTTCTTCTTCCACTGGCAGAACAAGAGCATGCGGAAGGTCTTCTGGAAGGTCTTGTTGCAGAGGGCGTAGCACATGGGGTTGACGGTGCTGTTGACGTAGCACAGCCAGTAGCCCAGGTGCCACAGGGAGCGGGGGATGCACGTGGAGCAGAAGGTGGAGATGAGCACCATGATGTTGTAGGGCGTCCACGTGAGGATGAAGGCCAGCAGGATGGCGCTGAGCGTCTGCGCCGCCTTCTTCTCCTTGATCAGCACCATGCGCTTCCTCTTGGTGATCTGGCTCTTCAGCGTCATGTCCATGGGCTTGGAGGCCGAGGAGGTGGATGGCGCGCTCATGGACTCGGCCGAGGAGTACGAGGCCGGCGCCGCTTTGGCGTCTCCGTTTCTGGTCTGGAGCTCAGCGTGAGCGTCTTTGGCCGCGGGCCTGAACTTGTAGGACACGCACTTGCTCCTCTGGGAGCCGCTTTGGGGCGACGCCTGGAAGAAGGCGTCCTCATCGTAGCTGCCGGCGCCGCTCCTGCCGGACTCGCAGGCCTGGTTCCTGAAGGAGGCCTGGAAGCCCGGGGACACGGGCCGGTCCTCGTCCTCGGAGGACGCGTAGCTGTTGAAGGTGGTCAGCGGACCCGCCTTGGACCACTCGTCGCTGGTGGTCGCTGTTGATTTGCCGGCGTTGCTTCTGCTGGAGGACGACCAGGACGCTTGGTTCCTGTCGTGCGACGCCGACTTCAGCTTACAGCTGAAACAGGACCTGATAATGGTCTTCTGAGGCTGCGGGGCCCCAGAGTCTGCTGCGTAGTTGGTCCCCTGCAGCTCGGCCAGATCTTTGGTCCTCTTCTCGGTTTCCTTGTAGATTCTACAGTACAGGATCGTCATGACGGACACAGGAATATAAAAGGCAGCAATCGCTGTCCCAAAGGTTATAACTGGCTCCGAAAAAAACTGGATCCGGCAGTCCCGCTCAGGCACCGTCCTCTTTCCGACAAAGTACTGCCAGCAGAGAATGGGCGGGGCCCACAGGACGAGCGACACCAGCCAGGCCAGGCCGATCATGACCCCCGCTCGCTTGGGCGTCCGCTTGGCCCGGTAGGTGAGCGGCCGCGTGATGGAGAAGTATCTGTCGAAACTGATCACCAGCAGGTTCATGACCGAGGCATTGCTGGCCACGTAGTCCACCGCCAACCACAGGTCGCAGGCCAGGTTTCCCAGGGCCCAGTAGCCCATCAATATGAAGGAGGTATAGAGATTCATGGAGAAAACACCTATGATGAGGTCGGCAGCTGCCAGACTCAGTAAATAGTAATTATTCACTGTCTTGAGCTGGCTGTTGACTTTAAAAGACAGCATTACCAGAACATTCCCAACAATGGTGATGAGGCTGACGATGGCTGACACAGTTGCTATGGTGATGACCTCCCACAGGCTCGGTGGGACTTGCTGAGCGTCCATGGCACTGGCGTTCAGAGTGGAGTTTAGTGGGTTCTCTCCCTCCATGGTGGGCTTGTGTTTATTGGCATCCGACCATGACAGGAGCCTTCGGGTTTGTTTATTCTCAGACGAATCTCCTGGAAAAGAAACAAAAGAAAGTGAAGTCTTTCTGCCGGTTCCAGTCATGGCCGCTAGGTGGCAACATTGCACTTCTAAAGATCAGCTCAACCCATCTGGAAGGTTTCAGGCAAAACATCTGTGGCACATTTTAAAAATCCAGGTCATTACATCATTTTATTCCTTGCACTAAACCTGAGTTATTATATCATTAGTGAATTAATTCACTACATAAACAAATAGGTTTATTTTACACCAGCTTTACGAAGTCATTTCATTTAAATCCAAACCAAATAGACACATGCAGTCACACGAGCACAGACAGGACAGTGCAATTAATGTGAGGTTCAGGTGCAGGTTGGGGAGTGGGAACAAAATGAATCACCTGCAGGAGGAGGAAATCAAGCAGGCGTCAGTGACGGGTCGTTGCTGCATGGTCACAGTGTTATTATAAATGCCACCAACACACACTGACATTTAATGAGCCACCTCACAATCACAAATGTAATTAATTATTCATAGGATGAATGAAAGTGATATCAGTAAATGTAACTAAATCATAAGTTACACAAATTGTTCAGATTTGCCCTCTATTAGTCAGTCTGCTGCATTTTCTATAAGCCGACGCTGCACATTCATGCAGGAGATGTTAAATATGTTAAATGCATATTAAAAGGACAGATGTGATCCGTCCCCAGCTTCACTTCGAACTAACTGCCAGCTGTTTTTCTCATTCATGCATTAAATGGCTTGATGTGCTGATTGTACTTCATGTCGAAGAGAAACTGCACCAAATCAAATGAAAGCACTAATCAACCCAGTGTTTCAGCCTTCGGGGTCAGTGAAGTGGTCACCTGCACCCGTCAGGAAGATACACCTGCAATAAGCCGCTCCGCACCATAATCACTATAATCAAATAAAGGCTCGCGTCAACTGCTTTCACACCAGTTCTCCTCTCGTCCCAGACGAAACCCTCCTCTCAGGAAATCACTCAGCTCCACAGCGTCAGTATTCTCAGCTGTGCCACTTGTTCTGCTTCAAATAAGTGGCTTTCAGAGGCAGCGTCTGTGTCCTGCGTACGACCTTTCAGATAGAATAATATGGGTTCTGATTCTACGCATTTATCACCTGCCCCTCAGTCCTGCACTGGCACCAGTCCACCATCGCAGGGCACGGACCTTTGAGGCTCTGGATGTGGATCAAACACTAGAAGCAGTAAATGGCCGTCAGCTCCAGTTGCCAAATGTCTGTGGATGATGCTGGCACACAAATCAATTTGCTCCATCTTACGTAGCAGTCTTTTATTGAACACACAGCGAGGAGAGCGGTTCAGTAAGTCAGAGGCTGGACGTGTGTGAGGCGGAGTTGCTGATTGTAGCTCCCAGCTCTGCTTTAATGCCTTCACACAGTTCAAGCACATTTAGGTTTCTGTCTCACACACTGGCCTTCATCTCTCATTGCCAGGTCATCAGGAGGCCCAGTGGCAGCCGTGGCCCCCACAAACAGCATTCCTGTCTCTGTGGGGGTCCTGCTGCAGGACTCGGGTTGTCCCTCATCCTCCTACTGGCTCAGTGACATTCTCTATCACTGGCTCAAATGCCCACATCATGACTTGGCCCAAAACCTTTCCTAGCATGCATAAACTCCTAATGTTTAACTTATAAAGTATATTGTTTATAGAAGGCTGTCTTGTTTAAGGTCCTTATAATTGTTGTATATACAGTAAGTGTAATGTTAGTGTGACCAGGACAAAGCCTTCCTGCTTCGAGCAGATCTAAAAAAGTCTGTGAGAAAATAGTACTATTAATTTCAGAGCTAGAAAATTCTAATATAACAATTACTACTATTTAAATCTCATTCTTGACGTAGACCTGTTCATCTCAAAGAGGCAGAACAAGTCAATCCTGCTAATAGCGTCTGCATCCAGCAGGAAGCATTTTAATGGAACAGACAAACACTAGACTGCGTCAGTGTAACGGTGGATATGATCCTTGTTCCTATTGTGTGTTTGGGTGAAAAACATACAGAACACAAACCAAAGAACAACTGCCATTCATTTGTGATCATTTTTGTACTGTCAGCACATTAAAATAAAAATACCATTCATCCCTCCTCATGTAAACGTGCATCCTCAGATTATGACACTCACTCTGCTTCAGTTCACTGGGGGCAGATTACTGTAACGTACAGTAGGTAACGCAGCTCCTGGTGCAGAGGTGGACGCGCTGCAGGGCCCAAACTGGCACCTGTCCGTCTCACCAGGACTCCCAGTCACACCCAGTGACCTTTCCCTGCACTCCCCTTCAGCCGCAGCACAACCGCTCTGCACAGCGACGACAAGAACGCACACAGCGCGTCCGCATGACATTTGTGAAAGAAAAGGAGAGAAGATGAGAGAAAGCGACAGGAGCAGAAGAAGCGAGAGAGACAAAGAGGTGAGTCAAAGCCAAGGAGGCGAAGCACGGAGGAGTCTCTGCATATGTATGAAAGGAAGCCCAGAGGTCTTTGCCTAATAAATGACGTTCTGAGGAACTAAGAAGCGTTGTCTCATATGAACCCATATTAACATTAATCCAATGAGAAATGATGGATGTGTTCATTAGAGGAGGATTATGGCCAAACAATGACATTTAAAGCCTCTGGGGACGTGTTTTATGAGTGACTGCAGCATTTCATCATCTGGATAACGATCTGGCTTAAAACTCATTTGTGTGAGGACTTTTCTAAACAGTCCGTGCTGTCAGCGCTCGTGCCTCTGGCTCATGTGTTGTTTGTTCCCAGCTCATAACGCCACCACTTCTATTTAGGCGGATATTACATTTGTCTTCAAAAACAAAGCTTATTGGTTTGAATAGCGTCAGTGTTGTTCAAATATTAATTTTCAGCGTCTGGGGGAAATTAGCACACGTTGGGTTCAAGGAACAAAAACACAAGAGCAATAAAGCTGTCTGTTTATAGCTGTGTGTTCTCGCTACTGAGGTTTCTAATACACTTTCTTCCTCTGCCTCGAGTCCGTGCTGTAATAAATGGAAGCACATCGAGCCGAGGGCTGATGCCTCCACAGCTCCAGAACCACCGGCTACAGTTACAGTCCACAAAAACCACTGCACAACAGAGACAGGTCGGAAAGTCTTTTACTCCACAGCTTTGAGGGAACTGCTTTAACTGCTGGTAACTTGGTGAAAGCCCAACCCTTCCCTGCTCATCATTGTCATTCATGGAGATCAAAGACGTCACCTTCTCTTTCAGCCGTCGTCTGTTCCTTCAAAATAACACTGTTTAAATTTAAAACCAATTTTCAAGGCGCGTTCATAGAAATATGAGCAAATGTGACTTTAAGCTGAATCTAAGACAATGAGAGGATCGCGTGTTGTCACTACACCACGTCCAGGTTACAGATGCACTCACGTCCCTCAGGTCCACGCTCTCAGGGAAAAGCCTACGTTGAAAATACAAAGAATCGTGCTCACGTGACTCTATCACCACATGAAACCGGGTCAAGTCTTGGCTTAAAGACTAAAGTTACTAAGTGAGTCGTGCGTGTCATGTGAGACGGAATAAATAAGACATAGCTCTACTTACAGGTGACTTTCCTCAGACGTCACAGTCTTGTGTGTGTCCCAGTCAGAGCCGCATTCATACTTAATCCCTCTGTTTTGCCTGGAAAGCCTTCGGGTCAAGTGCGGCACTGGGAAACAGGATCACGGCGCAGCTGGAGAGGACTGAGGTGGACGGGGGTCCTGCCGGCGTGACCCTGGCGTGCCAGCGGCTCCGGGAGCGAGCGCGGAGTCGGAGGCGGAGGAGGAGGAGGAGGAGGGCGGACGCGTCCCTCCGCTCACGCTGCGCAGAGCTCAGCATCCTGCGCCTCCGAGCCCAGCGCGGCCGCCGGGCTCCGGAACCAGGCGGGCGTCCTCCGGCTGCGGATCATCCCTCCTCCAGTCATTCAGGAGTCAGGAGCCAATGAGCGGGAGCGGGAGGCAGAACTTTGCGTGGCAGAGCTGTGTGGAGTGAGCTGAGCTGCTGCTGCTGCTGCTGCTGCTGCTGCTGCTCGCTCACACACAGATGCAGATGACGCTGCTGGGAGGAGAAATTCCCACAGGGCTGAGTGGTTCATCATGTTTCGGGACAGTGAGCATGCAGCTCAGACCTCAGAGTACTAGACGGGGGGGGGCTCCACAGGGATGGGGGGGGCGTTTAGGCAGACAAGTCCAGACAAATTGTGTTTATTAAGTGTGTGGTCGCGCATCCCAAAGCAGAAACAGAGACCTGCTTTTCTTCTCTGATCGCGTGGAGCTCGGAGCCGTTTATCACTGAGCTCATCTGCTGCCGGTGGTTCCCACAGATAAGCGCCAGAGGTGACAGATGCCGCACACGCACGGACCTCCATGTGTGTATGCGTGCGTATAGATTTATATAGAGAGG